>NC_056735.1:341385601-341458101 GCF_019279795.1 Protopterus annectens
TAGGAGCAGAGCTGTTTTCCAAGATAAGAACTTTATTTCAGCTGTATTGGCTGGCTCAAAAGGTGGCAGTGTGAATTTTTCCAAGACATAATTGAGGTCCCATGCAGGTATTGGTGCTCCACGTGGGGGTCTTATGTTTTTGGCCCCTCTGAGGTACTGCCTTAGTAACGGATGTGAAAAAATTGGTGGTTCCATATTGTAATGAGCTGAAATGGCAGAAGGATAGATTTTAATTTATGAAAAGGATAGGCCTTTGTCTAGCATCTCAGTTAGGTATTGTAAAATCTGAGGAATATTTGGTGCAAACATGTCAATTCCTTGTGCCTGGTTCCAAGCACAGAATCTTTTCCATTTTTCTGCATAAGATTTTCTGGTACTGGGCCTCTTGGCCTCCAAAATAACATCCATCACTGCTTTAGAGAGAAGTGTGTTCTGAATGTCTGCATTATCCGCCATGCTGCCAGATTGAGAGTTCTGAGTTGGGTGTGCAGGATCTGATTGTTTTGTTGGGTCAGTAAATGAGGAATTTAAGGCAATGTCCAGGCTGGGCCATGAGACAAGCTCTTTAGGATTGGGTACCAGTGCTGGCGGGGCCTGTCTGGAGCAATCAGAATCATTTTTGGCTTCTCTTGTCTGACCTTTAGGAGTACCTTGGGGAGAAGAGGCAGAGGAGGAAAGGCATATACTGTTAGGGTTTTCCAGTTGAATGATAGAGCATCCACTTTCCATGCTTGCTTGTGATAAGTCCTTGTGCAGAATCTCTGTAGTTGGCAGTTGTGAGGGGAGGCAAATAGATCTATGTCTGGGCATCCCCATTTCTTTGTTATCATGCTGAAGACTTATGGATCCAGTTTCCACTCGTGGGGATCCGTGAGGTTTCTGCTTAGTTCGTCTGCCAGAGTATTTTTCTTTCCTGGCAGGAATTGTGCTTGCAGGTGTACTTGATAAGTCAATGCTGTGTCCCACAAAATCATGGCTTGTCTGAAGAGAGGGTAGGAATGAGTGCCTCCCTGTTTGTTTATGTACCACATGACTGCAGTGTTGTCCGTCCTTATCAGTAGTTGTCCTGGATGGAGTAGAGCCTTGAAAGCTGTCAGGGCATTCTGAACAGCTAGCATTTCTTTTTGATTGATATGAAAATGCCTTTGGCTTGTGGGCCATGTGCCCTGAATACATTTTCCTGCCATGTGCCCCCCCCCCAGGCATAATCTGAAGCATCTGTTGTTATTGACTGCCTGGCTGTGGGTAGGGTGAATGGCTGTCCCTTGTTGTGGTGACAGGCCTGTGCCCATCATCGAAACTCCTGTTGCAGGCAAGGAATGAGGGTAATTAATGCTTGCAGGCTGTGACAATGTTGAGTCCAAGCACTTTTTAGATACCATTGAAGTTTCCTCATATGCAGTCTGGCATATGGAATTAGCAGAATGCAGGATGCCATGAAGCCCAAAGCCTGCAGAATTTTTCTTGCAGATAACTGGGTCTTTGTTGCCAACATTTTGAAGTAAAAAGTCAGTTGCCCTTGTTTGTCTGGCGTGATATAAGCCATCTGGGTAGTTGTATTTAAGCTTGCACCCAGGAATATTATCTCTTGAGAGGGTACTATATTTGATTTATTTTCATTTACTGTGTACCCTAGCAAATTAGGAATCTTTTTACAAACGCCAGATGTTTTACTAGAATGTCCTTGTTCTCTGCTTGAATAAGGCAATCGTCCAAGTAAGGATATATTTGAATTCCTGTGTCTGCAAAAAGCAATTACTGGTGCCAGGCATTTTGTGAAGACCCTGGGCGCAGTAGATAAGCCAAAGGGCAGTGCAGAGAATTCGTAGTGCATTGAGCCAGCTATGAATCTGAGATATCTTCTGCAAGACTGTCTGACTGGAATATGCAGGTATGCCTCTTTTAGGTCCAAAGTTACAAGCCAAGCCTTCTTGCCCAGCATGGGCAGAAGCTATTGCAGAGTCAACATTTTGAATTTTGGAATGTCCAGAAATGTGTTTAGAGTACACAGGTCCAGTATTGGTCTCCAGGCTTTCTTTTCTGGGTACCAAGAAAATTCTTGAGTAAAATCCTTGTCCTTGCTCTTGCTGTGGTACTTACTGAATGGCCCTCATGTCCATTGATTGTGTGGCAAGTCTGGCATACCTTTTGCCCTTGGCAGGGTGTGAAAGTGGCACCTGTAGCCCTGGGACACTATATTCAAGACCCATTTGTCCTGGGTGATCATGTGCCAATTTTGAGAAAAAAAGTGCTAGTTTCCCCCCTAAGGGGGCTGCCAAAAGATAAGTGCTTGGTGCTGGCAGAGAAAAGTCATTGGGACTGTTTCCTATATGGCTGTGATTTGTCTTCTCCACCTTTGGAGGAAGAAGCACCCCAATGTTTAGGCCTGTATGAGCCCTGGGGCTGTGATCTGCCTCTGGGGTATCTGTATCTGCCTCTTTGTGGCCTGTCTGACACTGGAAAGGACCAATTCTTTGTAGGCCAGTTCCTGCTAAATCTGGGTGGCTGTACCTGTAGGAATTCCTTTACTATTTGCATAGATTTAGCTTTGTCCTCCATTTTCTTCAACACCTCCTCTGCTTTAACACCAAATAAGGTATCAAGCTGTAATGGAGCATCTAATAATTTTGCTTTAACATGATCAGGCAGATTCTGTTCCTTTAACCAAGCATGCCCCCTAATGACAGAACCCGTAACTGCAGCCCTGCAAGAGGCCACCAGAGAATCAAAACCACATTGCAATGTATGCTTTCCCACTTGTTCAGTTGCATGCAATAAATCCTGCATTTCTTTATTTTCTGCACAATCAGAATTTGACAGCATTTTCTGTTTTAACAGTGACATTAAGTATTGCTGATATTTAAGCATATGAAATTGACAATTTAAAGCCCTCACAGCCCTCACAGCCAAAGTAGCAGAAGTGTAAACCTTTTTTCCTCATCTGTCCAGTGCCCTTGAATCTCTATCAGAGGGGATAGGGTTTTTTGCAGTAGAAGCCTTGACCCCTTTGGGACCCTGAGAAATAGTTTCTGGATCAGCAGCAGGGTTTTTATAAAGAAATTTATGTGAATCTGAAACCGTGTAGTATCTGTCTGGTTTAACAAGGGCAGGAGGTAAAGAGTCAGAAGAAAGTCCGGGCTCTGAAAATGCATCATCTACAATGTCTAACACAGGAGGAATAGCTAAAGGCCTGTGCTGAGGAAGTAAAAGAAAATCTCCAAGCCTTTTCTTAGATTCTGAGTAGTTTTGGCTCTCCCAGTGGAAGTGCTCCCTCATGGTATGCAGGGTTTCCCCAAAAGAATAATCCTCAGGCGGTGAGGCTGAAGGGATAGATTCTTCAGCATCAGAATCCTTGTAAGGAGAAAGAGAGTATTCCTGTTCAGAAGAGGAGTCAGATGAAATGGAAACCTGATCAGATGATTCATATTCTATCTCTTGCCTAGGCCTCTTGTCAGGAGGGGGATGGGAACCCCTGATCAAAGTAATTAGGTCTTCGGCCATTTTAAGCAACTGCTTTTTAGGCATGGTAGTCTGTCCAGGAGAATGCTTTACTTGTTTCTTTGCCTTTAATACTGCTTTAGTCTTTGCTTTCGAAGCTGAAGTAGGCTTTACATATAACTGTGTAGGTCTGAAAACACCTTGGAAGCCGATGCCTGCTCAGCGGCTCCGGACCCATCTGAGGGAATAGTTTCCAAGAGTCCAATACCTTAAGTATCCAGAGAACTAGCTGGCTCCACGTGGGAGTCGTCAGCGGCCTGTGGCTCTGAGGTAGCAGACGCCAGGAGCTGCGAAAGTGCCTCACTGAGAACTGGTGACTGGCTTAGCGGCAGCCTCGTCATCGGGTTTGGACCTCGGATGCCTTTCCTTTTCTTTTTCCTTGCGCTTTTTATAAACTCTGGTCATCAGCTGTTCCAATGGCATTATATAATTGAATCTTCGGCCAAAATAATAAAAGGCAAAATCGAACCGACGCTTAATAGTACATTGGTTAAATCTAGCACAAAACCAACAGCTAGCAACGTTGTGATCAGGGCCTAGGCAAGGAATACAGTAAGAATGAAAATCCTTATGAGGTATTTGCTTCCCACAAGAAATACAATTGTTAACTTTTTCTGACATCGGGCTGGAGCAAGAAAAAAGTTTCCCCAATGGGGTACTTCGCTTTAATGAAGACTTCGAATCTGAAATTCGTTTTTGAAAATCTCAGGTGTCGGCCGACCGGCACTTGCAAACTGCTTTTGCTTCGGGCACCGTGTAGCAAGAAAGACTGAAGAAAATGGCGTTGGCTGCATCTTTTATACCCCTGGCGCACTGACTTCAGGGAAGAGGCGACAGCAACCGACGCCGGACCTAGACTTTGGAATTCAGGCCAACTGCGGGTAGCCTGCCAGCAGGATAACCCAAGTGTAATGACTGCAACAGTGAAACATGATGAACATCCACATCGCCACAACAGTCAGGAAAGCCTTCTATGTGGCACACCTCATCACTTTTCATCCAGAAAAAAGGAGGTCATTGTCCCACTGTACTCATCCCTCATTAGACCCATTGTAGAATACAATGCCCTATTTGGTATGTACCTCTCAAGACATCTGCAACAACTGGAAAGGCCTCAGAAATACCTCACTAAAAGAATCACAGACCTAAAGCAGATGCCCTACTCTGACTGCCTTAAAAAATCCAGCTTTACTCTGTCGCATATCGTCTACTCAGAGGCTATCTCTGCTTAACATACAAGGCCATGTCAAACCCAAAGCTGTTGGACATGCTACACTTAAAGAAATCCCAATACCTCAGAGCCACACGCTCCTGGGATCTAAACCTTGTCATCACAATAAACAAAACATGCTGGAGGGTTAGGTTCCTGAACCAGAGACTCCCCAGACTCTGGAATAGAGTGCCCATACATGTCAAGCAGAGTGCCTCTTTGGCTCTCTTCAAAAGGAACCTTGATGATTGGATGGGAGTAAGGAAATTCACCCCAGGGATCATGTCAGTTGCCCTGCTAGACAGGGGTCCAGGGAGGTAAATAGTGTGGGAAGAAATAGCCAGGGAATTGTTATGGCTAGGCTTGTATAGGCCCTAGGGCTGATAGCCTAGTACCACCCTATGAACATATATATATATATATATATATATATATATATATATATATATATATACCAACCTATGAACAGATATATATATATATATATATATATATATATATATATATATATATCTAGATCTAGATATATATATATATGTATATATATATATATATATATATATATATATATATATATATATATATATATATATATATGGGTCCCCTTCAGTCGATCAAACATTTATAAGTTCGAACCACATATGGCCGAGACCATATGTTTGAACTTATAAAAGGCCGATCTGACTGAATGGAGATCACCATACAGAGCGGAAAGGGAAGATCTCCCATTTCCGCAATGTAGTCCGATCTTGGAGTTGGTATATTTAAGTAAGGGGGGTGGGGGGTGCAGGGTGGCGTAGCCCTCCTGATATAGACGTTTAATTTTGTGTTTTTTTGTTTTTTGTGGTTTTACTTCGGCTTTCGAACTTTTACAAGTTGGAACATATGGTTTTGGCCATATGTGGTTCGAGGTTGTAAAAGTTTGATCGTCCTGAGTAGACCTATATATAGATATATATATATATATATATATATATATATATATATAGATATATATATATATATATATATATATATATATATATATAATATAGTGTGTGTATATGACCCTTAACTGTGTAGCTCCCTTCAGATCAGGTAATACTAAACCCCCTTGTTCTATTGAAAGGATTAACTTATCAAACTTGTCATTTGGCCTCTTTCCCTCACAGATAAATTCCTTCAACTGTCTACAACTTCTCTGCTGGATAAAATTATGTCTAATGAAAAAAAACTCCAGAGAAACCAAGAGAAATGGAGCCGACCTGATGAAAACTTTTTTATTCACACAAAGAGCAGAGAACAATGGCCAGTAAGCGCTTTCACATTTTTCTGAACGCGTCTTCAGACTGAAAAAGTACGCCTTCTGTAGTACATCAATATAAAGGCAGGTTTAACCAGCTTGCAGCAATCAAAATCATCCCATTACATCGTTAATTAATGCAGTAATCAAAAATCAATTAAATCATCTCTGCCTGGTAATGCTTACAATACTGAAGAATGTAGTGTCATCACATAACAATGCATATGCAAATGTGTGCATGCAATAAAAACAAACACATATATAAATATATATATATATATATATATATATATATATATATACACACACACACTAGCTAATAAAATGTGCATAGAAAATATATATAACAAGATACAACCATTGACATATAAAATATGGTTCATTCATATAAATGTCTTACATCTAAAAACATGTTTATTCTAGCCATATAACATTCATAATGTCAGTAAAATTTCATTACCATAAAAATCTGCTTTTCCATATAAAAACTTCATACTCATGTATATATAAAAACGTATTCATACTTGTGTACCAAGGTAATAAATAGGGGTCTGCCCATTAAAAGTGACTAGTGAGTAAGGGGTCTATCTTTAAGGAAGGGTTTCAGTGAAACCCTATCATTTAGGCCATGTAACCTATCTGCTTGTAACCTCAGGATCCATGTAGCTTCGTGCTTCTCAGTATGGTTCCTGACATCACCTAACCTCTCTGTTTTGTATATTAATTCCATCACCGTAAACCGAAACTTGTGTTTTGTATCTGTATGCATTACATGTCTTGCAAGAGCATTACATTCATCTTCTCTACTGATGGCATAAATGTGTTCCCTCACACGCTCTCTCAGCGTTCTATTGGTTTTGCCAACATAGAAGCAACTGCATTTCTGACATACAGCTAGATACACAAGATCCCTTGTCTTACAGTCTGCATATATCTTAAAAATAAAATACATGACGTGTATCAGGGTGAACAAATTCCTTACTTCCAGACATGAAACTGCAATGGTTGCATGACCTACATGGAAATGTCTATATATATATATATATATATATATATATATATATATATATATATATATGGGTGTACTTCGCTTGATTGAAAACTCACTTCACTGAAAGTCAAATCACTGAGACCACTTCACTGACAGCTGACTTCACTGAAAGCTCACTTGACTGCAACTCATTTCGTTGAAAGTTATAAATGGCCTTTTCACCACTGTAGTGCGATCCTGGAGTTAGTATATATAGTAAGAGGGGGGTGATGGGGGCACATCCCCTCACATTGGGGGGTGTGGATGGCTTAGCCCCCTACATATTATAAACATTTTAAACTATACACAGTGATATTTACAAGTCTAATGAATAGCTGTTTCCAGAAGAGAATATATAACCACCCCCTCTTACTATATGTACTAACTTCAGGATCGCACTACAGTGGAGAAAAGGCCATATATAACTTTCAACGAAATGAGTTTCAGTCAAATGAGTTTTCATTGAGGTGAGCTTTCAGTGAAGTGGTCCTAGTAATTTAATTTTCAGTGAAGTGAGTTTTCAATCAAGCGAAGTACACCTATATATATATATATATATATATATATATATATATATATATATATATATTACATGGGTTGTGTTCAGAAGCTCGAAATACTGAAATCTCGAATTTCAGTATTTTGAGCCCAAGAAGCCCAAATCCACATAATAGCGTAAGTTTAGAAGCGCAAAATTCAAAACCTCGAATACCAGAGGTTTTGAATTTCGTTCTTCTAAAGTTCCGGTATGGTTATGTATTCAGGTAAGTGTGTGTGTGTGTGTGTGTGTTTGTTTGTGTGTGTGTATGTGTGTGTGAATGTGTGTATATGTGTGTGTGTGTGTGTGTGTGTGTGTGTGTGTGTGTGTGTGTGTGTGTGTGTGTGTGTTAAGGGGTTTGGGTAGGGGCTGTGGTGTGTGTCAGTGTGTTTTGTTGCTGTGATGTGTGTGTGTGCGAAGAGAAAGTAGCTTATGTGGTGGTGTTTTGTGTGTTTGTATGTAGTGCGACCTCGGAGTGAGAATATTTAAGTGGGGGGGTCACAGGGGAGCTTGCCCCCCTGCTTTCATTTAGTAGAGTTATTGTGTGTGTTTGTGTGGTGGATGGTGTGCAGTAAAACTGTGAAATTCAAAACTTCCGGTATTCGATGTTTTGAATTTTGCAGTTTTTAGTTTTCGTTGTTTTGTGGATTCCTCCTCTTGGGCTCGAGATACTGAAATTCGAGATTTCAGTATTTCAAGCTTCTGAAGTGAATCCATTTTATATATATATATATATATATATATATATATATATATATATATATATATATATATAGGAGCGCTACAGAGTCCTGAAAGCCCAAAATCCTGAATACTAAAATCCTGAGACCAAAATCCTGAAAGTTTAAAATACTGAAAACTCAAAATCCTGAAAACACACAGGATACCAACACTCACAATATTTCAGCACAAGGGCATAGAGAAACATATTACCCTTCAACTATATGCAAGGGGGCAAGCTCCCCTGCACCCCCCACACCCCCCCTGCTTAAATATATCAACTCCGAGGTTGCACTTCACTAAGTGCAATCTTGGAGTTGATATATTTAAGTAGCAGGGGGTGTGGGGTGGCACAGCCCCCCATATGGAGGGTGCTGGGGGGTTTGCCTCCTGCTTGTACTTGGAGAACAGTAATATAGTTTGTGTTTTTTGTGTTTCTGCATGTACTTGTGTTGGAATATAGTGAGTGTTGGTATCCTGTGTGTTTTCAGTATTTTGAACTTTCAGTGTGTGTGTGTGTGTGTGTGTGTGTGTGTGTGTGTGTGTGTGTGTGTGTGTGTGTGTAGGTTTACTATCAAAACACTGAGAAACCACTTACCATGAATAGTCACATCCCCGGAACCACGAATATCATCATGCCGACTGCTCAGAATGTCGATTTTTTTCAGAAGGAAATGAAATCGACACTTGACATGTAATGCACCACTCACCATCTGAAAAAACACAGGAAAAAATGCATACACAACTCTACTGTTTTGCAGGGGGTTAAGCACCCCTGCAGCCCCCATGTGGGGAGCTGCACCCACACACACCCTGCTAATTATATATTCTAACTCCAAGATCGTATTACAGTGAGGAAAAGGGGAATTTTCCTGATCTGCTCTGTAGTACAATCCAATTAAAAACGCCATTTCTCAAAACTGCAACCACAAACTTAAGTGTTGACATTTTGGAGTTGACAGGATTTACGTTCTCAATTTTGCCTTTTTGCACTCTTATCCTCAAACGTCTGACACATGGTAAGGTGTGCTTCACTATTTTGATAGTAAACCATATATATATATATATATATATATATATATATATATTCGATCGAACATTTACAAGTTCGAACCACATATGGCCGAGACCATATATTCGAACTTGTAAAAGTTCGATCGGACTGAACGGAGATCTCCGTACAGATGGAAAGGGAAGATTCCCATTTTTGCAATGTAGTGCGATCTCTGAGTTGGTATATTTAAGTAAGGGGGGTGTGGGGGGTGCAATAGACCCCTGCTATAGACGTTTAGTTTTGTATTTTTTTTGTTTTATGTGTTTTTATTTCAGTGTTCAAACTTTTACGAGTTCGAACATATGGTCTCGGCCATATGTGGTTCGAACTTGTAAAAGTTTGATCTACTGAAGTAGATCATATATATACATATATGGTTCCCCTTCACAAGATCGAATATATGAATACTCGAAACTCATAAGCCTGAGCCCAAAATCACGAGTATTCATATACTCAATATTGTGATGGGGCACAAAAGGAAAGTAAAAAAAAAACACTTTTTCTGATGTTTTTGGAGGGGGGGGGGCTGCGCCCACCCCCCCACTTAAATATACCAACTCCGAGATCGCACTACAGCAAAGGAGATGGAAATGTACCATTATGCACTGTATGGATAAGTGCACAATGGGACAATTTCCATTCCTTCGCTGAAGTGCGATCATGAAACCTGCACATTAAGGAATGAACAGTACAGGGGGATCCAGCCCCCTACAAAAAGGTAATTTAAACCCTTAATCTAATTTTTTACACTTCCTGTTCACAATTTCGAGTTACTGAAACTCGAGATTTTGAACTCGATCTTATGAGTTTCGAGCTTTCAATAATTCGATCTTGTGAAGTGGAACCACATATATACATGTCTACACACGCACATAAATGTGGAAAAGAAAATATCAGCATTGCATTACAGGCATATTTTTCAAAGATGGAACAAAACAGGATGGTAGCTGCTACCTACTGACTTCACCTTTTTTTTTTTTTGGCATACATACCACTCTTTTTTGACAGTGTGGTATCTAAGATACACACACAATTAATATGGTTAAACAGCATAACAATCTATGCACATGTTCAGAAATGCATAGGTTAGTCTTGTGCTTCAATTTGGAGAGCTGCTTTTTCTCACATGCTTCATTACTATATTTCTTAGACTGGGATATGGGGTACAACCCCATGTTACCCTCTGCTACATATTTTTTATTAAAAATTACAGTAAGTGTGAATCACTGAAATACTGTTACCATATCATACATTTTATTGCAAGGCTGTCCAGCTGACATTATTGATTTAAGGTCCCTTTAGTAGCTTTCATGTTGGAGAATCAAAGCACAGCTATGGAGAGGCTGTTCATTTGTGAAACAAAAACAAAATTTTGAATGCACTAAACAATAATGTCTACATATGTTTCAGGGATCCCATAAGATTCCGCATTCATTTTCCATTTAGTTGTTTAATCCATTTCAGGGACACAGGGGAGCTTTAGCTTTTCTGGCACTCAAGGAGCACATCAGTGTAGATTGAAGAGGTGCCACCTCATCACAAGATGCATACACACACTCGATCACACAAGTCACACAAACCTATGAGCATTTTGGGAGTCTGCCAGTTTACTGATGAAGCATCTTTGGATTTATTTGGAAAAAGGAACACCTAACAAAGAACCACACAAACCCAGGGAACATGTATCACTTTACACAGAAGACAATCAAACTAACAATCAAAGTGGGGAATCAAAAGCTATGCGACAGCAATGCTAACCACTCTCCCCCATCATTGGATACAATTTGTTTGTTCACATGTTGTTGTTGTCTGAGTTAGTCTCACTAGGCATGGCCTTTTTTTTCCAATGGAGACCCAGTATTCATATTGAGTAAGATTAATTGACACATAAAATTCCATAGTCTTTTTAATAGATACTTTGGGATTTTTCACAAATGTGCTACCACCAGCTCAGGCAGATTAGCCCTCCTTGACCACATGTCAAGGGTTTAGCACCCCCTTATGTTGCTGTACATTGAAGTATGTCCGGCATTAATACAAGCACTTGGTGTGGGGACAGAGCTCACAACCTTTTCATCTTATGAACATCAAAGCAGAGTGGGCTACCTTTTGAGAAATTATAAGAAAATTAGAAAATAAAGATGTCTATATGATTCTTGTCTGCTGTCAGATTCTGTGCAGCCGCAGTAATGTATGTAGTATTAATCTGCCCCCCCCCCCCCCCCCCCGGTTTGAAAAAGGCCTACCCTTTTAGAATAAAACTTCCTTTTTACTGTACTACTTTTAATTTAAAAAAAAGCAAAACTAGTGTGTTGTGTTGATAAGAACATATCTGGAATTTTCTTTGCTTTTCCAGAGACCTCAACTTCACAAGGACATTAACATGATAGAGACAGTTCAGAGGAAGACTGAAATGGTGCAGTCTGCATCCGAACCCATAACATGAAATATTGCAAGTATAGTCAAAAAGATAGAAGGAAAAGGAGTGAGACATACTGGTAATCTTGATCCTGATCTTAAGGTCAGGAAAAAAATTAGCATGTTTAAATTACATGACTCAGTGAACGATATAGATGGCTTGAGGGATATGCTAGGAAACTGCTTTTATTGTTTTAATGAAAGGGTAAATGATCTGGACTAGTCTTCCTGAAGAGATCACAGGACCAAAAGCAGTAAGTTAATTAAATAATGCATGGGGCAGACTCATTGCAATTCAAAGGCTTAAAGCAGTAAGTTAATGCAAAAATCCTCAGGTTAGACAAAAGGCGATTCCAAGACGGCAAAAAAAGTATTGGTTAATTTGAATCTGCAGCTTGTTCACTAACTGGAAAAAAATAGAGCATTTGGGCTAAGCAGTTTTAGTTTGCCATCACACTCTTTTTATATATATATATATATATATATATATATATATATTTTTTTTAATACTTTGGGTCTGCACACATAAATGTATCGAGGAGGAAATAATGTCTACTCTTGAATGGAAAAAAGACAACCTGCTCATTTTTGTGAGCAGGGAAATATTGCTCTGTAAAGATGAAATTGATTCTAGTTATTCTAGTTATTAACGATGAATGTCCATTAATCTCAGTTGACGTAGTAGAGTCGTGTTGCCATGATGTGCGTTATCCAATTGGATGGCAAGCCGAATAAGTTTGATGCAAGTGACTTACGTACCTTGATTTTAATGCTTTTACATTTCTTGATGGGACTGAGACAGGCAAAAACAGTTGTCTAAAATTTGTGTCTGGTCTTTTCTGCTAATAAGTGTTCTAAATGAAAATCCTAGAAAGTTTGTAGTATACGAGAATACCACTCTCACTTTTATTTACAGCACAGAATTCAGATAGTGTAGTTTTTCAAGTTGAGAGCATTTAAGATTGTAGTATATTTGTTTGGGCTTGGAATGTGGCCACTGCAATGAAAGATTACTCAGTATTGTCACGTGAAAGAAAACATGTTTGTTTTCAAACTAATGAAAACATTCATTTAACAGGAAGCTGAAATTCCAAATTGTGGACCAGATGTCTTGTGTTTCGTATGGCTGACTTTTAAAAGCATGCTTTGGTACCAAATTTCATTCAGCATTATTTGGGTTTTAAGATTTGTCCCAGAAGTCATATTATTTGTTGACAGCAGAAGATCTGTAAACTTGGTGTTTTTTTTTTTGTTTGCACCCCTTTACTTAAAATGTAAAGAATTATTGCTACCCAGAGTTCTTCATTTTCTGACAGTAGGGGATCACTTGGGAAGAAAAGTAGATAAACGTTGTAACAAAACAAATAGAAACTAGAAAACTGTAAATGTTTATCCAAATTGCTTCTTTTTTGTTGTCTGAACCAGACAACTCTACAAAGTTAGATTTGCTCTCTGGAGGGGTATAAGGAGCTTTTAGGAGAGAGTTCCAGTTTAGCTGCAGTTTCTTCAGGACCACCCTTTCAGTGTAGTTTGTTGTTTCCTTATCTCCTGCGAACGTGGACATTGAAAGATCATTTACTTTGTGTTGGCCATCTCTTCTGGGTTAGACTTTTGTCTATGGCTGTTCCCAGTATGGCCTAGGTTTTATTAGTGGCAAAAAGCTGACCAAGGAGGGATGGAAATTAGTGGTTGATACCAGCTCCCGCCCTTCAAGGGGAAGAGTGTTGGTGGATTTGCCACAAAAACTCCACCAGGGTAGCAGCGAAGATTGCACCTTTTGCATTTTTTGGGGATGAAGAGCATTAGCCTGCCAAGTGGTGCACAAGCTACCTAGTTGGAAATCACAGATGTGCTGAAGCTTTAATTTGTCCTGGGCCCAGCATAGCAGACATTACATCATTCTTTCCAGTCCATACTGGAGGGGTTACGTGTTAGGAGCATTCAAAAATTTTCTAGATCCCTTCTGGCTGATGGATGCGATTTCTGGATTTCGCCTTTCTTTCTTGGTGTTATAGGTCATTGGCTGTCAGGACAGGATGAACAGTTCAAACTATAGTGAATACAGGCCTGATGGTCACAGGATAATTTTGTATTTTTAAACTGTATTCTCATTCTTTTGTTGCTATGATTCAATGGAAAAAGTTCACTTTTAAAGGAATGGTATCAACATTAAGCAATTAAGTGACTTGATTGGTAGTGTATTATACATAAGTAGAGGTATCTGCTGATTATACATAGGTTGCTAACAGGACAGTATTCCTAACTTTGTAGTGTGTTCTGTCCCTCTATATCAACACCCTTCTCTGTTACCCAACTGTACTTCTAGACTTTAAAAATGTATCTTATGTGGTACATCTGACTCCTTGTTGATCTTACTTTGTGGTGGATGCAAGCTGGACATAGAGATGCTATCCAAAGGACAGGTGCTTGAAAACCAGAACATACATGTATGAGAACTGAGGTTGTACTTCATGGAGCAAATCTTTTTCCAAAAAGGTGCAGCAACGTCAGAATTCATTATTTCATAGAAGGGGGTACAGAGGACAAAGCCCCACAAAATAAAAAGTAAAGTAATTTTGAGGCTTATGTGAATGAGTACTGTCTCCTTCATGAGAATAGCATTGATACATTTGGCCTTTGCACTTTCATCCTAGACTTGATGCATGCACACTAGAGTTTTAACTTTAAGTGCTAAGCAAAGCTGCAAGAGAGACAGTTTGCGATCACTTGTATGCTGTTTTTCTTACATCTCTCTTTTTGTTAAATATGAAAGTGATGTGTAGTAGAAGTGCTTTAAGTTTTACTGCTTACTTCGTGGCTTCACAGCTTGCTGAACTGAAGTGCTGGCAGTTGAAATGTAAGTTTGCATGGCACTCGTTGTGGATTAATGCATTTATATAGTTTATACCCTTCCTTACATAACCGTCCAGTAGGACTCCTCTGTGGCAAGGTGTACATTTTCAAGAATTATATTAGCAGCTTCCTGTTCCACTAGACCCTGTTTAACTTTAATTTAGCTAGTGTATATACAGTGTGCAGATTAGTATGTGTTTCTATGATGACACTAAGAAATGGATATATATCACGTGCAGAACTGAATTAGAAGAATACATTGAAAAAGACATCCTTGCTACTCTTCACCTGGTTATTAACATCTCTAGCTTCTCTAGGTAATTTTGAGTACTGATGCTATGACCAGAGCAGCAGGTGTTGCAGTGTGTCTATCTACATTGGATGATACACCGCTATTTTTTGTCTTCTTAAGGATAAGCAGATATGGGTCTTTCTGGATGGCCCTCCTGGGGTGAGGTGTAAGGTGAGCAGCTGAGGACATGGCAAAAAACCTCCAAAAGAATGAACAGACATTAATCACTATGGAGAGTCTCAAGTGCCACCACATTTTTTCTCCTTCTAGGCTTTTCTACTGTTCCCTAAAAAAGCAGCTCCTCCATAAGATGGAGTGGGTTACCAGCCATAAAAAATGACTTCCCCCATTCTAGCTCAGATTCTCTCAGAGAGCAAACCTCATTAATAAGATGCCCTGTGTGAGAACTGTTCTTTGCATTTGCTCTGGCCTGGAGAACCATTACCATGGACTGGTGGATTGCGAATGTAACTTTGGACAGCTAAGTTGTAGAGCTATCCATCCTGTGTGAGATTAGCGAGGCAGGTGTAATCAGAGACATGTCTGTACCTCTTGGCCCTTAAGATGGATACTGTTTGCAGTCTTGTTCTAATATATGGGTGAGGATGCTACAGTAGTAGTGAGGAAGCAGTGCCAGTAAATTCAGCATGTCATCACTAACCCTGTGTCAGTGTCTGACCCCTGTTGCTATGTTTTACAGTGGTGGGATGTGCCCTATATTCTCATGTTAGGTCATGCCTTCATGTACATTTACCATTCTCACTGTCTGAATGCTATAATGACATACTGTAGACCCCACCAGGATTCTTCTTTGTGGCAGGAAATGAAGCCCCCAGGAAAGGTGTCTGGTCATAAACTGCCTTGAGATGAAGTTAGTGTTTATTACCCTACAAACTCTGGAGAGGAAGCTGAAACTAGACCAGCTTCTGCTGTGAATGACTATACATCTAAACAGTGATGTGGTACACGAACAGATGGGGTGGCATGTGCTTGTAGACCCTCTGCTGAGAAGTGATGTGGGTCTGATAGTGGGCACAATACTGTGGCATCTCTCTCACATTTTGTTCACATCCTAGGGAAAGTAAACATGCTGACAGACTTAATCGTAGTACTCTTCTGGTAGTGAAGTTAAAGAGCACCTGCCTGATTAGGGTCTTCTGGAAGTCGATCACCCCAGGAATCACTTTATTCACAAAAAGGAAGAACACTTTTCTTTCCTATTCTGCTCATTTCAGCAGGGCAATTGAGAGTTGATAGCAGATGCATTCTTCCTGAAGTGGCAAAGAATTTCTTTGTGTTGTACTTATCTCATTGTCATGTCATAGTTGTGCCATTGTGTTTTATTTTGTTTTATTATGCTTACTTTATGAATGTGGTTGCATCATATAGGCTTGTACTGACTCACCATATTTGCAGCATGTTATTATATACCTTTGTCATACATGGTTAAATGTAATGCATCCAAATACACCTTAACAAATGCAGTCTTTGTACACCTGACCTTTGTGCACACTAGATCAGTTTACTGTGTGAATCCAGCTTTGTACCAAAGTGTAGTCTATGGAAACACTTGTGCATCCTTTTTAAAATCTGCCTAGCTATTTTCAAATCTTCTTAATGTAGATTGTCATGTGATATTTAAAGTTTGGCTCACTATAGTGAACTTGATTTATAGCTTTTATTTGTGAATTTCAGTTGCTGAAGCTTTCTTTTTATTGTAGTATGGGTATGAAACAAATCAGTATGCTCCTGCAATGTCTTACTGAGTGTGTTTGTGAATGCCCAGACCAGTGTTTCTTTCAAAACAAGAAACATCTTATTGAATTCTCACTTATGACATAGGTAATCAAACATTTATATAAATGAAAACAAGCCATATTGACATATGTTCATTTGCACACATTATGCATCACTTATATCCAGTCATTCTCAGTCAAACATTACAAAGCTCATTCAATTCCTGCCTTCCCTTAAGTCTTATTCCTCTTCCAAAACATTATTCTGCATGTATTGTTCCCATAATTTCCATTTTTCTATGTAGTTTGCGCCTTCCCTTTTCTAAAGGTCCCATTTGCAGATGTTTTATCTGTGTTACTATATTCACTACTTCTAGTACAATTGCCTTAGACTTTGATTTTCCTTTTTTAGTAATTGCTTTTTTGGCACCCACCAGAAATAAACTCAGCAAGGTCTTACTAGATCTAGGTAATTTCAATTCTGTATCATAGCTCAAAAATCATTTCCTTGTTTACACCAATTTGTTCAACCGGTATTTCTGTTAAGAGTAGTAGTCTACAGGAATTTTTAAAGTCTGCCAACTCATTATACTCCAAAAAATATGTTTCCAATTGGCTCTTTCTTCCCCATCACACCTCCAACATTTCAGTCTACCTGAGGAACAATTCTTTGCAGTCTGCTTGGGGTAATAAAATACCGATGTAAACACTTGCAAACAAAGATCCTAAATATTCTAGACTGTGTTGCATATCTGGGAGCTGTACATATATCCCTCATTGTTTTATTTGTGAATTGCTTATCCAGTCATTTCCCATTCCTTTCTAGACTCCTCTGATTCCTATAATTGTGCAGTATTTTGTATACTCTACTAATTATCCTTTTTTTAACCGCAGCTTCTGTTCTAGATTCTACTAAAACACTACCAGTGCTGGTCTTTTACTTATGATGCCCTTGTGTCTTTCTCTTTACCTTTCCTATGAAGGATTGATTTCAGAGTACATGCAATCTCTAGCGTACAGTCCAAATGAATTATTGGCCTCTTCCCATTCTGGTACCTTTCTCTAAGTATTTGCTCCCAATGCCCTGGGTCTTTTGCCAGTTTTCTCCAGTAAATTCCAACCCCTTCTTCCTATTCTGTGTACCCCTAATTGCACTCATTCAGCAAAATCTCATTTATCTATCCCCCTGTTGGCTTAGTTCTTAGAATATTTTCTGCTACTTTATAAATATAATATTCAGTATGGCTATTGCTGATGTTCTTCGTGTCTCACTGTTGCAGTCATTACATTTGGGTAATCTGCTTGCAGGTTGCCCTCAGTTGGCCTGAATAACAAAGTCTTGGGTCCTGCATCGGTTGCTGTCCCTTCTTCCATGACGTCAGTTCATCAGGGGTATAAAACATGCAGCCAACTCCATTACATCAGTCTTTCTTGCCGTGCAATGCCCGAAGTAAAGCAGTTTGCAAGTGCCGGTCGGCCGACTCCTGAAATTTTCATTTTCGAGTTTCAGAACCGAAGCCTTCAACTAAAACCTAAGTACCCCATTGGGGAAACTTTTTCTTGCTCCTTACCGATGTCAGTAAAAGTTAATAATTGCAATACTTGTGGAAAGCAAATACCTCAAAGATTTTCATTCATACTGTACTCCTTGCCTAGGCCTTGACCACGACGTACCTTGCCGTCTGTTTTGTGCTTTATTTAATCAGTGCACTATCCGTCGTCTGTATATTTGTGCCTCTAAATATTTCATTTCTCGGTTTAATTATCCAGAAATATCATCGGGTTAGCCATCTGACTACCGGGATTCTGAAAAAACACAAAGATAAAGACAGAGACAGGCCGCCGAGGTCCAAAATTGCTGACGATGCTTCTCCTAAGCCAGTCGCCAGTTCGCCAGTACTCCGTGAGGTGCTTTCGCAGCCTCTGATACCAGCTACTTCTGATTCGCAGGCCTCTACTGAGACCCATTCGGAGTCCGGTATGCTGCGAGATACTTCAGCTGTGGAACCCGCGGATGTCTCTACCTTGGATGGGTCTGGAGCCGCTGTGCATGCACAGGCTTCTGAGATTGTATTCAGGCCTACAGACTTGCATATTAAATCGACGCCGCCTTCATTACTAAGGCCTAAATCTCGATCCATGTCTAAAAAAAACAATGTCCAGGCCACATGCTCAGGCCTCTATGCCTAAAAAGCAAATGATAAAAATGGCTGAAGATCTAATAACTCTAATCAGGGGTAGCCAACCCCCCCAAGAGGCCTAGGGCTGAGCTTGATTATGAATCTTGTGATTCAGGATTCTGTTTTTTCTGACTCTTCTGATGACCTGGATTTGTCCTTACCTACTTATGAGGATTCTGATGCAGAGGACTCTATTCCCTCTGCTTCCCCTCCTGAGGATTTTTCTTTTGGGGAACCTTACATACTCTAAGGGAGCATTTTCACTGGGAAAACCAGGAATTTTCTGATTCAAAAAAGAGGCTTGGGGATTTCCTTCTCCTACCTCAGCATAGGCCTTTAGCTATTCCTCCTGTACTAGACATTGTTGATGATGCTTTTTTGGAATCTAATTTGGCCTCGGATTCCCTGCCTCCTGCTCCCAGAAGACCTGACAGATACTACAGGGTCCCTGAGTCCCACAAGTTCCTTTTCAAAAATCCTATTGCAGATCCAGAGACTATTTCACAGGGGCCCAAGGGCATTAAGGCTTCTCCTGCTACAAATCCTACCCCTTCTGATAGAGACTCCAGGGCGCTGGATAGATGGGGTAAAAAGGTTTATACTTCAGCAGCCTTGGCAATTAGAGCTTTAAACTGCCAGTTTCATATGTTAAAATATCAGCAACATGTTATTGGACTGCTTAAACAGAAAATTATGTTGATTCCTGATTGTGTGGAAAATAAAGACTTACAGGATTTAATGCATTCTGCTGAACAAGTTGGAAAACATACTTTGCAATGTGGTTTTGATTCTTTAGAGGCCTCTTGCAGGGCTGCTGTTACTGGGTCTATGCTCAGAAGGCATGCTTGGCTTAAGGAGCAATCTTTGCCTGATCATGTTAATGCTAAATTGTTGGATGCTCCTTTAAATCAGGACCGCCTCTTTGGCAACAAGCCTGAAGAAGTTCTTAAAAAGATGGAAGATAAAGCTAAATCTATGCAAACTGTTAAAGATTTTTTACAAGTTCAGCCTCCTAGATTTAGTAGGCACTGGCCTTCTAAGAATTGGTCCTTTCCAGTCCCTTCCAGGTCTTCTCAAGCCAAATCCAGACACAGCAAAAACCCCAGGTTTCAGTCCCAGGGGACTCGCAGAACTAAGCAGTGGGGGGCTTCCACTTCCAAGTCTGGGAATAACAAGACCCCCCCCCATGGTAAACTGTCTCAATGACTTCTTTTTAAAATTTCCAAGCACTTATGTTCTGACTGCCCTTTTGAGGGGAAAGATTGCTCTTCATGCAAAGAACTGGGAACTCATTACCCAGGACAAATGGGTTTTAAATATAGTGTCCCAGGGTTACAAATTTCACTTCCACACATTGCCAACGCCAAGTGGGTGGCTGGACTTACCCCCAAATCAGTGGGCAGAGGCCCCAAAACAAGTACTTTTTCTCTTAAGCATGGGGGCTATTCAACTGGTACCAGAAGAGGAAAAGGGACAAGGTTTCTACTCCAAACTTTTCCTGGTGCCCACAAAAGACAAATCATGGGGTCCAGTCCCGGACCTGTCTACTCTTAAACACCTTTCTAGAGAGTCCGAAATTCAAGATGCTGACTCTTCACCAATTACTTCCAATGCTAGGCAAAGATGCCTGGTTGGCAACACTAGATTTAAAAGAAGCATACCTGCACATCCCTATCAGAGAATCTTGCAGAAGATACCTACGCTTCAAAGCAGGCTACATGCACTATCAGTTCTCTGCACTGTCCTTTGGCTTATCTACTGTGCCCAGGGTATTCACAAAGTGCCTAGCTCCAGTTATTGCATTTTGCAGGCAAAGAAGTATTCAAATACACCCATACCTGGAAGATTGTCTAATTCAGGCAGAAAGCCAGGACATACTTTTGAATCATCTGGCATTTGTAAAAAGGGTTCTAATTTGTCTGGGGTACACCATAAATGAAAAGAAATCACAACTGGTACCCTGTCAACAAATGACATTCCTGTGAGCAAGCTTGAATACAACTTCCCAGATGGCTTACCTCACACCAGAAAGCAAATTCATTTGACAACCTACTTCAAACAAGTGGCCACAAACAACCTGCTATCTACAAGACAAATACTGAAAGCCTTGGGGTTCATGGCCTCCTGCATTCTTCTAATTCCATATGCAAGACTGCATATAAGGAAACTACAGTGGTATCTAAAAAGCCTATGGAGTCAACATTCTCACAGCCTAGAAACAATGATTCCTATCATACCTTGCCTATGCCTAGAGTTTCTTTGGTGGGAAGAGGCCTGCCACCAAAACAAGGGATTACCTTTCACACCACCCCCTGCCGCCCAAACCCTAACAGATGCATCAGACTATGCATGGGGGGCTCACCTGGCAGGGAAGAGCATTCAGGGCAAATGGAACCCAAGTCAAATGCACCTGCATATCAATCAGTAAGAAATGTTAGCTGTGCAGAATGCTCTGACAGCCGTCAAGGACTACATTCTTCCCGGACAACTAGTGGTAAAGACGGACAACACCACGGTTATGTGGTGCATAAACAAGCAGGGGGGTACACATTCTTACCCCCTCTGCAGACCAGCCATGGCATTGTGGAACACAGCCTTGAGCTACCAAGTGCACCTACAAGCTCCGTTCCTGCCAGGAAAATTAAATACACTGGCAGACGGACTAAGCAGAAACCTCATGGACCCACATGAGTGGAAATTGGAACCAAGGATTTTCAACATGTTGACAAGCGAATGGGGGAGCCCAGATATAGACCTGTTTTCCTCCCCCCCAGAACTACCAATTGGACAAATTTTGCACAAGGACTCCCCACAAACAAGCCTGGAAAGTGGATGCTCTGTCCTTCATCTGGAAAAACCTATCAGTCTATGCCTTCCCCCCACAGCCTCTGCTCTCCAAAGTACTACTAAAAGTCAAACAAGACAAACCAAGGATGATTTTGATTGCTCCAGACTAGCCGCGCCAACACTGGTGCCCCCTCCTGCGCAGTGTGTCACTGTTATATCCATGGGACCTGCCTCAGACTCCTTCCCTGCTGTCTCAGCAGGAGAACAAGATTCTGCACCCTCGGCTTCCAACACTGAACCTTGCAGCCTGGCTAATTACTTAAACTCTCCCTTACCATCCCTCGGCAAACCTATGATGGATGTCATCTTAGAGGCAAGGAGGCCTAGTACTAGAAAATCTTATGCTGAAAAATGGAAAAGATAATGTGCCTGGAACCAATCTCAAGGGATGAGCACAGCAGTGCCCAATTTACTTCAGATTGTACAATACTTAACTGAGATGCTTCACAAGGACCTGTCTTTTTCCTCCATTAAAATCCACGCCTCAGCCATTTTAGCTCATTATAACACAGAATCTCCCCTCTTCTCTCATCCACTGCTCAAGCAGTACTTCAGAGGGGCCAAAAATTTGAGACCACTCAGGAGAGCTCCAACACCAGCCTGGGACCTTAACTTTGTATTGGAGAAACTCACTCTACCTCCTTTCGAGCCAGCTGCTACTGCAGACTTAAAATTTCTTTCCTGGAAAATAGCTTTCCTTTTAACAATCACTTCAGCTAGAAGGGTATCTGAATTACAGGCCCTTATGGCAGTGGAGCCGTTCATCATCTTTCATGCGGACAGGGTGTAACTCGGAACCAATCCATCCTTCATGCCCAAGGTGGTATCCAGTGTGGCTCTTAATCAGTCCATTCATTTGCCAACCTTCTTTCCCAATCCACAGAACAAAGGGGAACAGATTCTGCATTCCTTGGATGTGCACAGACAACTTAGATTCTACTTGGACAGGACTAAACCTCAAAGAAAATCTGAACAACTGCTGGTAGCATTTGCTGCAGGGGCAGTGATGAAGGCTATTTCAAAACAAACCATTTCTAAATGGATAAGCCATTGCATTCATTTCTGCTATAAGCACCATGGAAAACATATCCCCCAGGGGATCAGACCTCACTCCACCTGGGCTGCATCTACTTGTACAGCTTTTCTCAGAGGCGTTCCTACCAGGGACATCCTAGAAGCTGCTACCTAGAGTTCTGTACATACCTTCACCAAACGTTATCATTTGCCAATTTTCTCTAAATCCAGAGCTGGCTTTGCCACTTCAGTCTTGCAGGGCCTTATAGCTGTCACTAATGCTATCTAAACTCCTCCTCCCAACCATAGCTTTGGGAATCTACCCAATTGTAATGACTGCAACAGTGAAACATGAAGAACATAGTACAGTTGTGTACACTTACCATAAATGTAGATGTTCAAGTGTATTCACTGTTGCAGTCCTGATTACCCTCCCTCCTGCCCCCTAACTTCTTTTGGCTATACCTCTACTTTCCTTTACTATGCTTAAAAGCCTTTTTGGTGTATTTGCTTTTTTGTTGGAGGTATACCTTTGTTTTTTTATGTTTAATTGCTCCCCATTAGGGGGGCACCTGACATCTGGGGCAAGAAAAACTGATGTAATGGCATCGGCTGCATTTTTTATACCCCTGATGACCTGACGTCATGGAAGAAGGGACAGCAACCGGCACAGGACCCAAGACTTTGTTAATCAGGCTGACTGAGGGCAACCTGCAAGCAGATTACCCAAATGTAATGACTGCAACAGTGAATACACTCAAACATCTACATTTATGGTAAGTGTACACAACTGTACTTTCTTCTTAAGGATCTGCATCCAAAGTCCCTGTCTCTCCTTGTTTCTTGAGCTTCCCCCCATTTCATCATCATCCCTTTCCACTTTGAATTATAGCTTTCTGCTTGTGCTTGTTTTTCATTAGCACTCTTCAAGAAAAGTCTGGATAAGTGGATGGGAAATAGGAAATACACCCCGGGGATCACTTCTGTGTCTCTGCTCGACAGTGGCACAGGAAAATAACTTTCTTGGGTGGTGTAAGCCAGGAAACCTTGTTGGCTAGGCTTACGTAGGCCCTTGGGCCGATAGCCTTGTACCTACCTATGAACCTATGTATAGGAGCCTTAACTGTGTAGCTCTGAAGTATTCATTCAAATCAGGTAATCACAGACCACCTTGATCTTTCAGATGGGTGAACTTATCTTACTTGACTCTTGCCCTCTCTTCCTCCCAGATCAAATCATTTAACTCTTTATTAATTATTATTCACAACTTCTCTTCTGGTTGATAACAGTATGCCTGACCAGTGTTTAAAAGTAAAGGGATGAAAAACATTTTCACTCGTATGTTGCTATCCATATCCATAAAACAGAGCTTCCAATTTTTTCAGTTTTTGTATTATGTTTTGTTTAGTCTTTTCCCACATATCCTTATCTGCCAAAACAAAATCCTTTTTTTAATACATACTCCTAAGTACTTCATTTTATCATGTCCCCATAAATATAGGCATTGCTGAACCAATTCATGTGTGGTTACTTAGTTTACAGATATTGCTTTTGTTTTATTTTCATTAATGTTGCATCTGTTAAAGACGTGAAACTGTCTCAGAATGTTCCACAGCACTTAAATGTCTTTTATGGTTTTATCAGGTATAGAATAACATAGTCTTCAAATAAAACCAGTTTCTTGACTACCATACCAATAATGTCCTTCAATTTCTGAGTCCCTTATTTTCTCTTTGCCAGTGGTTCTATATATAATGCAAATAACAAAGGGAAAAGGGGACACCCCTGCCTAGTTCCTTTGTTCGAACAGAACCTATCAGAGAGGACCCCCCCACTTTAATTTGGGTTCCTATGAGTTCAACGAAAACGCATTATGTTGAATGCGTTTTCATCGACACATGTAGAGCGAACAGGCAAAACAGCAAAGCGGCTATTCAGCAAAATTTTTCCCTGGGAAAGAAGTCACTTGACCGCTTCGTTGTTTTTCCGTGTTCTGAAGTGTAGTGTGGTCCCTTGTCCGGTATAGCTCCCGAGCGTGATTGTGCAACACTTACGCACCTTAGGGTTAGGGTGCAGGTTAAGGTAAGTGCATATGTATGAAAGTGTTTACTGTTGTATATTTTATGTTAAATGTATGGTTGAGTTCTGTGTGTATGTGTTTTCAGTTGTTTACTTTTGTTTTGGGGGGGTAGAGTTAGGGTTAAGGTAAGTGTGTATGTGTTTGGAGCTGTTTATGTGAATGTGCGAGAGTTACTGACCTTAGGGTTAGGGTGTGGGTTACGGTAAGTGCATATGGTTTAAAATGTTTATTGTTTTTTTTTTTGTTAAATGTATGTTTGGGTTATGTGCATATGTGTATTTAGTTGTTTACTGGTTTTTGGGGGGTATAATTAGGATTGGGTATGTGTGTATGTGTTTTGAAGTGTGTAATGTGTTTTTTTATGTGGGGGTTGGAACAGCGATTTCTTTCCCTAGGAAAGAAATCACTGTTCTTCGGATTTGAAATTTTCAGCTTTCGCTGAAAATGTGTCAATGTAACATCATTTGCTGTTTTAAGCGTTCAGTGTTGCAATATAGACCCTTTTAATTTTCACCTCTGATCCCTCATGTATCCTGCTAATCAACCTTAGAATTTTGTCAGGGAATGCACATGCTTCCATTGCCCTACTCCTAAAATCCCAGCTTACTCTGTCAAATGCTTTCTCTGCATCAAGACAAACTAATAAAAGTGGTATTTTTCTTACATTCTGCTTCCCTCTGGATCATCATTGTTGTGTTAATGTTGTCAAATGTTTGCATCCCCTCCACAAAACCGCATTGATTCATATCTCTCAATTTTGGCTTCAGTGTGAAGCTGGATCTGATGGGTCTTTATCATCTTTAAGTATTACAACCATCATTGCTTTCTTCCAGGATGTTGGTCCTGCTCCTCCTTTTAAAATATTATTAAACGACACCTTCCAGATCTTTATCACTTTCTTCCATCCTACCTCCCAAACTTTCACAGAAATACCATATATTCTCTGGGACTTTCCTGTAGATTGGTTATACATCACCATTCTATCTCATCTCCTCCTATCCTGTTAGTAATTGAGCCTTATCTACCTCTAACCTTGGCATATTTAATTCTTCCATAAACATTTCCAAATGTGGAAATCAACAAAAAGTACAAATGTCTGCTATATACAGATTTTCATAATATTTCTAATTCTACAGGATCTCCAGTTATTATCCTTTTTTAGGCTTCCTAAGCTTGACAACAACTCTTTCTACTTTCTGTTGCCTGAGCCATTTTGCTAAAAGTTTTTGTGTTCTAAGTTATCAAAAACGGTTACTTAATAGCAATCTTTGTAAACTCATGCATACTATGAAGGTAGTCCCTTATTTTTCTCTTTAGCACTCTGCAGTTGTGCATCTTTGTGTTCTGTGAGATTCTTCCCATTCTGCAATACTTTAACCTTTTGTCAGTCCCTCTAAATAATTCTCATTACTTCTTAACCGTATTTCTTTTATCTCCACCCTATTTTTAAATTCCACTTTAATTTTATCCCACACCCTAGCAATATTTTCAGTAGAAATTTCTACCATCTCTAACTCTTGAATAATATACACTACCGATTCCTTAAGTTCCTGTTTTTTAAGAGATAGGTGAGGTGTCTCATTTTTATTTCATTAGCCTGTGTGGAGTCTGCATGTCCTCCCTGTGGTTGCGTGGGTTTCCTCCGGGTGGTCCAGTTTCCTCCCACATCCCAAAGACATGCTGTAGGTGGATTGGACACTCCAAATTGGCCCTATGCATGAGTGTGAGCATATCTGTGCCTTCTGTGGAAGGTTGGGTGCCAGGCTGGCAACTCGACACTATAAAACTCCTCTGCCAATCATAAGCGGACAGGTGATCCGCTGTGGTGACCCCTAACTGGGAAAAGCCGAAAGAAGAAGCCTGCATTTTTATTTTAGTTATTGGTAGATGATCTGAAATAGTTATTGGATGTGTATTAAAACTTTCAATTAAATGCACGTGTTCCTGTGAAATATAATTTCTTTCTAGCCTAGCCTAGTTTTTGTACCTTGGGGAATAATATGTAAATTCTCTCTGGGTTCCTACTACTGAATTCACATCTTGCATACCAAATATTTTCAGAAATTTCTTCAAAAATCTACCTTCTTTTGTTATATTTTCCTTTCTACGCTTCCATATGCATCCTCACTGCTGCAAATTAAATTCCATTCCCTACATACAAGTAATATTCCCTGTTGAAAGCTGGTTATTTTTCTCAGAATTTTCTTATGCGCCATTGTAACAGTTTTCAGTGGAATATAAATACATGCTAGCATAATCCTCCCCCCTTGCCAGTAGCTCGTTATTACTGCAAATTTATCATTATCTTTTTTTCCCTCTTCTATCACTATTGGAGCTCCTCTTACAATTAATATAAGTATTCCCTTTTTCTTTGTCCCAAATATTCTGCTGAATAACCATTTTGAAATCTATTCTTTATCAAACTCACATGGTCAGCTTTACTTTATAGCATGCAGTATATGCACTGTAGTATAAAAATGCAGTTAAGAATAAAATTTTGTCTTACTTATAGTTAACTCTTTCCTTCATCTTCATCTCTCCTAAATCTTCTTCTAAACATTGACATCAAGTAGGACATATGCTTTGGAGTCCCCTACAAGTTTAACAAAGTAAAAAAGTCCAATATTTCCAGGTTTCTTGTTCTGTCATACTTCACAACTATAATTAATACTTTATAATATGTCATTTATTCATCAATTTCTGAGCTGCTGGTTTTCTTCCTGTTAATTTCTATCTCCCAGATCCAGTCACTGGTTCATTTCCAAGTGTACTCATGGTTCTTCTAGTCAACTCATGATCTTTTGCTGTCTTTCAAGCATTTTCCTTTGGAACATTGGAAAAGGTTTACCTGGCCTAGTCTCTCTATGGGCTTTATTACCAGAAGATTAAGAATCCTCTTCTGTTTGATAGCTTACTTTTTCTTGGACAAACTTTTCTATTTCCTCCTTAGCATGTTCTACATCAAAAAATGAGTTTGACTTTCCATTAGAAATATTCTGAAAATAGCTGGATACAGCAGCATGAATCTCACACCTTCTTCTCCACATTACCTGATTGCTGGAATAAACTTCTTCTTTTTCTGCCTGGTATGCAGTGAGTTAACATTTTCCACAAACACTCTGCTATCTCCCATTTTTAGTACTTTGTCCTTCCGGCCACATTGTCAGAATCAACTCTTTCTGCTGGTGGGATTGCAGATTTACAATATTAATGGTCAGAACTGCTTTCTCATGGTGAGGTTTGGAGCATGCACATGATGTGCTCTTTCAATTAACTCCTGCTGTGGAATACTAGTCCAGATACTTATTTGTGCTTTCATAAAATTAATACTGTATGTTTCTTCCAGTTTCTCTGGTACAGCAGAAAATATCAAGTTTTCCATATGTGCTCTGTCCTCTAATGTTACCATTTTTTGAAACATCTCTTCTTGAGCAGTCTCGTACTCAGCCAGCCTTTTCTTCCTATTGTCCACTGATTTTTGCAGTTTTTTCAGCTCATTTGAATATTTGTAAAAACTTCTTCCATTTTTCCAGCCTTTTTGTTATTTGAGATGATGTACTCCTTCAGTGTTTCATTTATTTTAATCAGCTCTGAGCACAATTGATTTATTCTTTTCCTCTAGATTGGAAGTCATGTCTTGCACCAAGGCTGGAGCTTGAACTGCATTTTGCTGAACAGCTCCAGGATTCTTCCCAACCACTGTTTTCTCCTCACCTTTTGTGATTGATTTTCTTTCAGGTTCTCTGAATTTCTTTTTTACTAGCCAGTTGCTGAAATTTACCCAAAAAGACAAATTCACTGGCTCCATTTCCTGAGTTTCTGTTTTCATACTGAGAGAGTTGAAATTAAACTGTTACTCCGTCAGCTGCTATCTTGGAAGTTGCATAGACCAGATTGTTATCATCCTTTTAAATTAATCATTACTAATGTTTGCTAGGCATATTTCTTCCCATTGGAAGGAAGAAGTCTGGGAAGGCAAACAGATGTAGTTTACATTTCAAGCAGTGCATACTTCCACCTTTAGCTTCACTTTTTGTGGCTTCTGTTGTGTAATACTAAATAATCCTTAGCCTCCAGAATTATTTTTTTTCAAACAGCACTCAAAATAAACGAAGAAGTCCTTGCCAAGCTTTGCCATGCCATTACCTCCACCCATGTAGTGCCATATTAAAATGACCACAGTAGTTCTCACCCTCCAGAGACCGTGAGTGAGATATGTTTATACTTCCTCTGTATTTGAAATCTGTTTTCTTTATTTACAATATGTTCACTGATTTAGCCTTGTTAGGCAGTACTCTGTTTCAGAAAGGACGTGGGGAGAAAAGCTATTATAATTTTAACACAATAGTCTGATAAAAGCAGTTAGTATCCCATAAAACATGTATTAATTTATGTATTTATACATTTGTTAACCAGGTAGGTGGTGTTTTCTGAAAATTCTATAAATTTACTAGGTAGATGGAGTGGTCTAAAGAGACTTTTTAGGCACAACCTAGGCCAAAAGGTAAAATTAAAAATGGCATCTTACATGTTACAATATGTATGTCAAGATATATTTTGCTACAGTATGTAGAGTCACAAAGAGCAAAACGTGCCATAATAGAATTAGAAAATACTATTTATCAGAAATAGAGCTACTATATTGTACAGTGGTACATGAAATAGTCAGTTATGGAACATGGATAGTATATAATATTTACATAGTGGTATATAAAATAGTTGTGTAACACAGGTAATATACAGTATTTATGTCATTGTACAGTGGTATATAAATAGTCAGCTATGCAACACAGGTAATATACAATGGTAATGTCATATTGAGTTACTAATTTGACAACCTACTGACCCTCAGTTATGAAGACAGTCATATTTATTGAACTATAACACTATATACTGCAAGGTATAGGTGCTGGAGTTAGAAAATGCAGGAGGATCTGTGAGGAGTTGACATTGTCAAAGCATCAATACTGAGATGAAAGTGTATACAATCAAGAAATGTGCAATACATTAATCTAACTAGTGTGTAAAACAAAATAAATGGAGCAGTGAAGAGGAGAAAAGAGAAAACCCAAAGAAAGTATAAGTGAATCACATCAACCTTACCATTAAAAGATATTTGTTGATACTATTGCATGCTTTCATTCCACTAGCTGTAACTCTTATTTCAGATATAATAAGTAGCGTACCATTACCATTGTGTCCTGACATCATACAACTATATCACATGATTGCAGTTAAGAATGTCTTGCAGGTGCTGAATTTCATAAGCTGCTATACTAATACTCAAACAAATGGCAAGAAGCATTTTTACCACCTCAGCATTGCTGCAGAAGTACTTGATCTACAGTTTCATGAATATCCACATTGGATCTGCAGTATAATAAAAAAAACACACAGACTAATCTAGAAGCTTTGTTCGTTCTAATTGGTTTTGATTGATTTTACAGCCCTTTCAGGCTTCATTTTTGAATAATGGTTAATATTTACTTGTCTTTAGACTATAGTAGTCTTTGATTTTATTTAACATTCTGCATTCTGTAACTGTATTCCCAGAGCTCTTTTGTACAATATTTTATTTGTGCTTTGTTTTGTTTTCTATCACAACTTTCACAGCCATTACAAAACACAACTAACTAGTGTAATACTCTGTAGTAAATATACATGTCGCTTTAAATATACACTTAGCTCTGCAGTTAGGACTTTTTATTTCCTCTTTTTATACAATGAAACTGTATAGTGAGAGTCTTATTTTTGACATTAATCCTCAGCTACAACAGATTGATTACGGACATTATGCAACCACTCATTATACATTCACAGACTGATCTTTTCCAGAACATAATTTAAAATAAGTAGATGTTATTATGATTTATATGTATATTTACACTTGGCTATAATAACATCCTAACTTCTTTTTCAGCTAGCAGATCTGAAGAAGCATTAAGCAAAAGTGCTTTTTATTGTTATTTGTATTTGTATTTTTATTTCTAATAACTCGTTGCTCGTTATGGACTCAACATTTTCTGCTTCCAAGAGATACATTTTCCATCATAATTAAAATTCTTTATTGTGTTGAATGGTATTTGAAAGTGTTTGAACTTTCTGAATTGCATTTATTACTACTACTACTTCTATAGACTTGCCAAACCGGACCTTCTCAGACTGCAACTCATACACTCGCCGGCGCTGCAAGCACTTTCCCGAGTCATTTAACAGTCTGTTGTTCAGTTTTCTTTTTTCTTATTTTATTTTTATTTTTATTTCTTAATTTAAAGACATGGAGATAAGGACCAATTTGGCCCCATGCAAACCCTGGTCCACTCAGTGAAATTATGGTTATCCAAAATTGGCAAATATACACCTGTGCTAGCCCGTATTTAATGACCCTGACTAGCAAATACACAATGGCTGCTTTTCTCCCAGATTAAGTCCCTTTGCTTAATTAACCTAATACATTATGCCCACATAATCAGGCATCATCCCACCCAAACTGGATGCTCTAACATACACTAGGACCTCACTAATAAAATCAGGCAGTGACTACTGATTTTAATTTTGGACCAGTTTCTCATCTAGGCGGACCTTACTTTCTGCTTTCTTACTCAGAAACAGTGCTTACTGTATCCAGCACAGTTGGCGCAGTCTGGTATTTTTTCAACATAATTTTTTTTTTTACAAATTTGGTACAATTATCTTTGACTTTTTTCATTAAGGTTATATTACTGGCAAATTCAACAACTGGAATTTTATGACTTAGCGGAGTGTCTGTTTTCTCCCACTTCTTTCTGTTCCCACTTCTTTCTGTATAATTTAGTATTTTCATCTCATACAACAAGGTTTTCAATCTTTTATATATTCTTATATTATTTTTATTTTTCTACCTGTAATTTTATTCCATATTTTTACTCTTTGATTATTAATCTTAAAATTATTTTATTAATTTCCCACAGCTTGACTGCTTGATTTTGCTACTCGATATATTTACTAAATTGCTTGACTGCTTATTCCACCACAGACCCAGATCCCGATTGGCCCTTCCCTAGCCTATCCCTGACAACCAGGGCCTCATTCATGATTGGCTAAAAATCTGGCGCCATAACACAAAGCCACTCTTTTCCCCACCTGGCCCACTTACATAGCAGTCGCACATCCCCTAGTTGTCTCCCACCACTAGGACCATCTGTCATCCATCTCCATGCAATCATACCTCCATCGTCATCATTGACCAATCTTTTCAATTTCTCTGCCTACCTAACTACTCTCACGATTGGCTTACCCATCCCGCCAATTTCTGCACATGCCCCCTTCCCCCCAGGGACTATTGGCGCCACTAACATTTAATCCTCATATTAGATCCAAGTAAGAATTACCCAGTCTTTTTCAACTGATCGGATATACCAGTGCCTTTATTGGCCACATACTTGGCCAAATCAAATTAAGCTATGCACTCTTTGCAATCATTTTATCTCACATGACATCCTACCAGAGCCTCCTTAGTCCACCTTAATGTGCACACATTAGACTGTCTTCCACAGCCAATCATTTCTCTTTTCCCAGGTTTTTCTCCAATCATATGATTGCTTCTGGAATAAGGAATTAATGCAAAGTTATATGGCTTCTACTTGTCTGTGGAAATGACTGATCTTTATTGTGTAATAGTGTTTTGTATTTAATATAAATACACACACAAAACATGAACTGTTTTCTGTGTACCTAAGTGCTCATCTGCCTTGCACCAATGAATAAATGGATTTTACCACCAAGATGATTTTTATTTATTTTCGGATAGCAGCTTATTGATTTTTTCCTGTAATACATGATGTTTCATGGTTAAGTTATGTTTAAGTTTCTTTCACATTCTGATATCCCTCATCAGGGACCAAAGTGTATAATTTGATAGTTTTTATCAAATTATAAATATTCTTTTTAGACAGTTATTATTACTTGGGCACTGGTTCTTCTCTTCGTTTTCCTGTGGTTGCGCTCTGGCTTGTACCCTGGTTGCTTCATTCTACCCAGATACATGCACAATCTAGAGAGGAACCAGCTTTTACCCATTTGCCTGTACTTCTAACAGTTTGAAACTGTACATAGATGGAATTACATAGCTTTGATGATAGAGATAACAGCTGAATGTACGGCTACCTTTCCAATATAAGATTTGGGATGTTAATAAATCAGTTCCTTATCATGGCCATGGAAAGAACTAGCCATTTCCTTAGAAACTTAATTTCTGTACTGGGGCATGATCTGGTTTCACTGCATAAGAGTCTTGCACAACAGTAGCTACTGATCAACTACAACAAAACAAAACTGGTGTTGCATAGAATGGCTACAAGGCATATAAAGCTGGTAATAAGTGCCAGTTCCTTTGCCAGTCTCAAAGTAAAATACTTCGATCTGTGTTTGGATCCCACACTCCCATTTCACAACACACAAAAAAGTATTCTCCTTATTATGGGCACATTGCAGACACTTTACTGCTGAATCGGGTTTTGCACTTGGAGAGAGTGAAATTATTCCTACCATTCAATATGGGCTTCCCTTAGCCACAGGTGGGCTAAATAGCTGGGCTACACAATGTACTAAACAAAATTTACAGGCTTATGGCACAATCCATAAACAGAAAGACATTATCATTGTTAAACACCCTGTGTAAAGCTGGCTGATTGCCATTCAGCTTGACAACTGCCTTAATGGCATGAACTGTAATCATTAAGCTTCTGATCCTTGGATACAATCCTTCCTTGGGACATCCCAGTAATACATACTGATACAAAATATTTCTAAAGTTAAATGCAATGAGACTTTAATGAATTGCACTTTTTAGCTAAGGGCAAGTATTGATGCTTTTTTCCAGTTCACACTAATAACAGCAGCTGTCTTTATATTACAAGCTGGTCCAGTTTGTGCAATCCAACTTATTTGTTCACAGCTGCATTAATTAAAATGGATACACAAACCATAAAAGTAACTCTGTCCTGACATTAGAAATACAGTTTCATAGTACTTAAAATCTAAAGCTTGCTAAACTTGTAATTTAATAGCATTTAAAACTAATTCAAACTTAATGTTGAAGTTATCTTTTACAAGTCTTGCTAATCAAACATGACAGATACCATAAGTCAAAATAAAACAATAAAACAAGTTATAGCGTAGGAAGAGGAAGAATTGAAAGGCTTAGCAATGAACTTCCTGCTGAATTACTTGAGCTAAACAGTGGTTGAAATAGCATCAGCACAGCACACAACATAAAAGTATTTTTTAGTGTTGCTTTCCAACAAGCAAAATGGCAGAGCAGCATTTCCCTCTACTGTTCACAGATGGTGGTTTCCACAACATTGTTTTCAAAATGGCGAATTTTGTGACATTCCGTAGCTTCTTGTTTTTGTATTCCATCAGGAAATTCTCTGCGCTGCAGCTTGAAGGTATCCTTCCCACGATGTAGCCGAGATGAAAAAGCCCAGCTGATCAACATTTTCAATGCGATCAGTGACCATCATTTCCTCATGAATTAAGTAGGACTGAGATATAAATTTTATAATTTTTTGTGTGTGTATGTGTATATATATATATATATATATATATATATATATATATATATATATATATATATGGTCTATATTAGATGAGCAACTGTTCCGATGTTCGAATCATAGGTGATTGACATCATATGATCAAACGTCTGAAAGGTCGAAGGTGAAAGCCAACGGCTTTTCACACACAGAATGGGAAATTTTCCCTTTCTGCACTGAAGTGCATTCTTGGAGTTGGTATATTTAAGTAGGGGGGTGTGGGGAGTGCAGGGGGGCTTGCCCCCCTGCTCAGAGTGGTAAGGTAAGGTTTTTTTTATTTTTTATTTTATTATATAGTTGATGTTTAGAACTTCACTCATATGAGTTCGCTCATGTGAGGTTCGAAGTTTTGAAGCTTCGACTATATAATATAGACCCATATATATATATATATATATATATATATATATATATATATATATAATATGTCTACACACACTTTTTTTTTTCAGAATTTTTTTTTTTTTGCTCTGCCATCTGTCCCACAATTATCAGACCATCCTTTCTTCAGTGGAGTAACCCTAGCATCCTCCCCTTGCAGATGATGTGTGTGTTCCATACCTGAGGTCCTGTATTGCCTTCCTTTGTGGGTATGCATATTGTTGAACACATTCCCTGGAGGCTACATTGTAAACATGACTTGTCAGAGACAAGCTTGTACTCCTGCTCCATATGCTGCATGCCATGCACCTGTTCTGTAGTAGGTGCCTGAACTATAGCAGTCAGAATGCTCCTCTTTCCCAGGATGAGTGAGCTGATAGCTGCTCATATCTGCTCCCAGCTCTTCTAAAGTCTGAGCCACTGCTAGATCTCTGGATCATTGTGGGGGTTTCTCACTGTATACCATGAAGCCGGGTACACATCCTCTGTTACTCTGCCCATACTCTAGATCACTAAATTCCTTTGAGTCCAAGTTATAATTTTGCATCCAAGAATGCCATCTGTTATGTAGAAGCAAACCATTTCCTGTTTAACATACATAACTTTTGAATGCACTTTCAGCTGATGTAAGAATGCTGTCCAGAAAATTAACATTTATTGCATCTTCCAGGCAGCATCTCTCTTTAGAGACACTCTGCAGGTGTTGCAGGGACATACTGTAAGCATTGTTAGTACTGTATCTGGGTTCTTAAGTATTACTGGCCATTGGCATTGCAGAATAGTTTCTGCTGTCTCCATCCAGATCAGTTGGTCCTCTACTAATAATAGCACTGGAATCCCCTTTTGCATAAGTTTAAAATTTGTATTGTTGGCTGCCTCTTTTTTAATGTTGATTAACTTTTGTCTTAGAGGTTATTCAGACTAATATTGCTTGCTTATTTATTTGACATTTGTTGACCGGGAAAAAGCCCTTTTTCAGAGGAGGCCTGGGGAGAAAAGCTGCACAGTACAAATGTAAAAAGATACATGTTTCCATGAAAGTATAATACAGTAAGGATGGCAATATAAGGGAACTGTCCGATTTATCTGACCTTGTTAATAATGTTGTGCATGTTGAATATTTCTCCTAGGTGGCGAGGTTTGACTTCATAGTAATGCTGGATGCTTTGATTTGAAAGTAGGTCATAACTTAAAAACAGTTCTTAAAAGTGCCTGCTCAAAAAAAAAAAATGAGCTTGTATGGTTTATGAATTAAAAAGTTGTTGAAGGTACCAGCTGCATATTGTTTAATGGTACAGATGTCCAGGTGTCTGACTGCAGGCATTTCGAAATTTAGAATATGTAACAGCTGTAATCTGTGACTCGTGCAGTTTATTTGACTGCGCTACTGCAGAAGACCTGGTAATTCTGGCTAAAAATGAAAAATGCATTGTTTTTATTTTATTCATGAACTTGTATTCCTGAACTGAGACGATGTACAGTAATTTTTAATAGCAAGATGACAACATATACTGTGGGATGCTATATTCCACGTTGTATTTCTGAATGGAAGTGTTGATCAGAAGAATGGATACTCTGTATAGTCAGAGACTGGTAGCTGTTTGAGCCTCAGATCAGTCAAAAGGTTGGATCATTTCAATAGTACTGTTTCCCTAAGATCATCTATGGATATTTGAGCATTTTCTATGATAAGGTAGAAATGTTGAAATGAAACAATACTCCAAGAATGACTATCAGGTCACACGAGCTAGAAAAACTTGCTTGCATTGTACAGTGGAGGTGCCTGTGGTTCATGAAAAGCTTTGCACAGGAGAATTGTGCTGCTTATATAGATGCAGAGCAAAATAATACACCCTATAAAGGATAATGACTTGATGTTACTTTGAGATGTTCTCTCAAGTGGATAACCTGTTGGTATTGCATTTGTCATCTTTCACGGTACTTAATCAGCCACAGGAACAAGAATATAATCAATATCTTACACTGAGGCAGTGATGGGTTTCTGCTACTGTCTAGTATTAGTCTGACGTGGCCTGCATTAATCAAACATCAAGTAAATTTGTGAAACAAAATTTGTCATAACATGCAGGTCAACAGCCACACCAGCTAAGCAAAAAATCTCCATTTTAGGCCAGTGACTACGTTAGCAATATGGATACATCACACTTATAATACCTGGGTGACCGTTGCAGGGGGATGCAAATGAAAACATTTTAAAAGCAAACTTCAAGTCATTATGATCAGCTTTCTAAGTGTAAGAATCAAGACAAAGCCTTATGGTTTGTTGTGACTGAATAGATTTTGCACTGACAAGTTCACCTGCATGGCCATCAGAGGAGTGAATCTTAAAAAAAAAAGTCACTTTGAAAATAATAGCATCATTTAGTTAATAAGCTGACTGAATATGATAATGTTTAGTACACTTTGACAATTTATAACTTCTGTAGCTGTAATATTTTAGTGTGAACTGAAAGCAGTTCTCACAGTTTTGTCATGACATGATATTTTCTATAAAGTGTAGTGCAGATTTATGAGACAAAAATAAAGGGTATTTAAGGCCTGAGTATCCATACTGAAACACTTTATGTTACTTAATTTTAATGTGATCACACACAACATCTGCAGAGCAAAGGCTATCAGACTTTGGCATATCAGCATTTGGCCATTAAGCAAAAAAAAAAAAAAAAAACCTTCCTGCTGCCAAGCATGTTACTCTACTGAAGTGGTTTAATTTGCATGTACTGAACTAAAATAAAAGGAGTTTTAAACTGTCAACGTCCTTCACCAATGATGGTGAAGACTGTACCCATGATGGCACAACTCACAGCTGATATTACCTTACTTTCCACCTTAGGTCAATTTAAAACTAGACTCAAACAACATTTGTCACTTAACTGGCTATGTCAATGTATCAAGCCTGGCTAACTCTCTCTAGAATGTGTAAAAATCTGTTAACCAGTTTACTGTGTAATTTAATTTAATCCTGATTTGCGCTCAGGATTAACTGTAACCTGTGGAAGTTGTTTAACTTGCTTACTTATGTAATCTCTGTAAATAGTCTGTTTGCAATATGTAATGAAGGTATTATGCAATGCTGTATCTGCTTATCCTTGGAGCTTTTCTCCCCCGGGCCTCTGCTGAAAATGGACATGCATCCAGTTGGACTATCCCGGTCAACAAATGTAAAATAAAATAAATAGTCATTGGGTATGTCATTCGTATTGAACTGCATCTACAGTTGGTGACACTGCAGGTTTAAGGCATTGCTTAGAAGTTCCTGCTGATGAGCACTGTTAAATGTGTAGTACCACCTGCAGAGAAGCTGTGTGTTGCTGTGCATATGTTGTCAACACTAAAGTGCATACTGTGGGAGAATCCAAAAAGCATTGTGTGTATATAGTAACAGGAATAAGCTTGTAGAGCTCTTAGCACTGTGTAAACATTCTTCCAGGTGAATGTCTGAACTACCTTTTATGTGCTGTTTGAATATTATAGATACTAATGCTTTTAAGAGATAAAAAGGATGACTAACTTACAACATTTGCTGTATTCTTTGTAGTACTTGTTGCATAGGAGCCTTACATTAACAGAGTGCAGCCAATGTGTGAATATGTTTGATACTAATAGTCTAGTAGATGGGTTTTGTTCATATCACAATATATGCACCATTTTCATGCTGTGAAGTATTTCTGTTATATGTAATTAATAAATAGCTGTACAAATATCTGTTATAACTGATGTGTTCAAACATTGATTATTGGTGATATGACTTTGCATGCTCACTATCGGGATTTTGTTTTTGTGACAGCTACATCACCATTAACAAAAAACAAATCAGCAAGTGAGCACATGTAGATGTAGGGGTCTTACTGTAGTTTAATTTCATGGCTATCCTGCATCAGTTCTTGGCATATATCTCTACACACATGAAGATTAATTAATTTAAAAAAAAATATTACACTATAATCCATCCATAGCTCGATACCATCCATCTTGTGAAGACAGTGTCATTATTTTGAAACCATTCTGTGGTACATCTTAAACAAGCATATGAGCAGTGCCTCTAAGGAGTAGTTTAAGCAACAGGACGCAGTGCACACATATAAAACAAAAACTAACAGACAGCTGTGTATACATGGTAGGTAATGTAATCAGCAAAGAAAGAGCGGAAGCAGATATAAATTACCATGTGTTGTGTGTAACATCATACATAACCAAACTGAAGAACAATATCAATGTAAAGCATAAGAAGCCCAGCAAAACACAGCAGAAGCACTCAAAGTATGTATATTTGTGGGCATGTGTGTAGCATAATATATGCACCATTCACCTAAATTCCCTTGAGTACCCATTTCCCTATAGGTCCTTTCTGACTCAGTTACACAGCAATCTTTTTTCACTATTTCTAGCATGTCGAAGGGTCAGTTGCTGGCGTCCTCTCCTGTTCAGCTGGTGAATCTGGGAATCTTGAGGCAATGTTACAATTGCCTCATGTACACAGACAACCCTCTCCTCCTCCCAACAAATACAAATATATGCGAGAGATGCAACTATATAGCCAAACTGGAGGCTAAGCTCTCTCAATTCAGTACTGGCAAGACCAGTCAGGAGGAGATGGTAACCACGCACACCACAAACCCAGTCTCACATAGAACTATCACAACTGCAAACCAAACACATAAACACACAAAACATACTGGAGGCTGATTAAAAATCTACCAAAACAACAGAGGCCTCCAAAGCAGACACCCAAGCAACCGCCACCTCAATACATAGCACATGCAACACATAGTTCACAAAGTCAGTGTGCTAAACAGTCACAGCCTTTAAGGCCAAACAACATGCCAGACACACTTGTGATAGGTGACTCCATAGTTAGACACACTGACGTCCCGCTCACCAGACTGAACAAGGAAAAGGTCACAGTAAGCTGCCTGTCGGGAGCTAGAATCCGCCACATAACACAAGCACTCAGGTCACTCCACAGCAAGTACAAATATGACTCAGTCATTGTACATGCCGGTGTGACCTCCCTGGACTACATGAAAAGAGACATAGAGGAGCTCTCTGATTATGTAGCCCAGGCCGGTATGACCCTGACCCTGAGCAGCATCTTACCCTCACCAAGAATGATGCCACAGTACAAAGACAAAATGATCAGTTTTAACAATTGGCTTAATTACTGGTGTCATTCTAAGGGGATCTAATGTTTGTCTGCTTGGGATGACATGCTTGACAAGCCACGCTGCTTCGCAAGGGATGGCTTGCACCTGTCACCCCTGGGCTTCTGGATATTGGCCAAGGCTCTTGCCACCCCATAGTGCCTTTTTTAGGCAAGGCTCAAATGACAAACCTACCTCCCTAGAAAACACAAGAGGAAAAAAACTAAGGGTAATGCTGCTCAATGCCAGAAGTCTAAACCTCAAGATGCAAGCCCTCAAAGCTCTCCTCAGTATGGAGAACATTGATGTCTGTGCAGTGACTGAAACCTGGTTCAAGGCTCCTGAGAGCACCCCAGCACTATCAGGTTTTACCTCATATCATGCTTTCCGGCCCCAAAACTTGGACCGTACCACAAAAGGAGGGGGAGTATCCATATTCATCAAAGATACCCACACCTCCAGGTTAGTGGCAACGCACGAAGCATCGGAGACCATCCAGGTGCAACTAACCATAGGCAAAACTGCCTTACAGTTTGTAGCATGCTACAGACCACCCTCTCAAACTCAGGAACCCCACACAGCCTTCCTGAAGACACTGGAGAGTATGAATGTCTCTCCAAATACCATCATATTGGGAGACTTCAACTACCCAAACATAGACTGGGAACATTACTCAAGCCCCAACGCCCTAGCCCAAAGGTTCCTAGAATTCATAAACTCAAATGCAATGGAACAACTAGTCACCATTCCCACAAGAGGAGACAATATACTAGACCTGATCATCACAAACATGGGGACAAAATGCTCCACACCAGAAGTATATCCCTCTTTGGTAAGATCAGACCATAAATTAATCTCACTGGAAATCCACATCCCGCCCCCACCCCCTGCACAAAAGACCACAGTGAAGAACTTCTCAAAAGCCAACTTCACACTTCTTAAGACTGAAGTGGTATCTTCAAGGCCCCTGGGCCAGTGGAAACCACAACCCACACTGCTGAATCCTTTGCAAATGCCTTCTACGGGCACCTTCAAGAATGCATGGATCATGCAATCCCAAATAAAACCAAGACCCATTCCCACAAAGGCAGGCGCCTGGTCTGGTGGACCCCAGCCATAAACAAACTTTACAACAGGAGGAGGAAGCTACTACATGACAGAGCAAAATCCCTAAAAGGGAAGGCATCTCTGATCAGTACTAGCAAAAAACTACGATCACTCATAAAATCATCCAAGGCCAACTTTGAGAGAAAAATCGCAAAAGACACAAAAGACAATCACAAGGCCTTCTTTAGCTATGTTAGAAACCTGGGTGGAAACTCCCAAATATGCTCAGAGTTAGTCCAAAATGACACAGAATACACTGAACCCACTGACATTGCCAACATTCTGGCAGACAGGTTCAGTGCAAATTTCTCCTCCCCAAAAGGAGAAATAACTATCCCAGCAGAGTGTAGCCTCCCTAACATCTCAGATGCCCAGGTGAGAGCCGCCCTCTCTAAAGCTAAAAACACAGCATCAATGGGACTGGACGGTGTCCCGGGCTGTGTACTACATGAACTCCAAGAGGAACTAAACCCACACATAAGGCTGCTGTTTAATCTTAGCCTTACTACAGGATACGTACCCAAAGAGTGGCGTACGGCAACAGTGGTCCCACTTCACAAAGGCGGTGCTTCTACGGACCCTGGAAATTACAGCCCCATAAGCTTGACGAGCCTGGTCTGCAAAGCTATGGAGAGGATCATTATGGAACTCATAAACAAAGACATTGGGGACCTACAGACATTGGATCCTACCCAATTTGGCTTTGTCAAGGGCAGATCCTGCCTTTTGAACTTGGTCGACTTCTTTGAAACAGTCACTAAGGCCATTGATGAGGGTAAGGCAGTTCACACAGCCTACCTTGACCTTGCAAAAGCCTTTGACACAATACCCCACTCGGGCATCATAGACAAACTCACCAGCTTAAATGTAAACCCATATGTCACAAGATGGGTTGCAAACTGGCTCAAGGACAGAACCCACAGGGTCAGAGTTGCTGGAGCTATGTCAGACTCTAAGCCAGTCACAAGCGGTGTCCCACAGGGCTCAGTCCTGGGACCCCTCTTGTTCGGCATCTATTTTTCCGAGGTACAGGTAAACATAGGAGGATTGTGGCTGACAAAGTTCGCAGATGACTGCAAACTGGGCGCCATAATTGATACTCCAGCGGACACAAACATCCTTCAGAGAGGCCTCATAGAAATGGATAATTGGTGCCAGAGCCATGGCCTTAAGCTGAACGCCAAAATGTATAGTCATACCCTTTGGGAAAAACAAGGTACCCACAAATTACCACATAGGTGGTAATCCATTAAGTATGGAAGAGGTAATCAGGGACCTAGGGACCCAGGTTGACAGTAACCTCCCATTTGACACTCACATTGCCAAAGTGGTTAGGAAGACCTTCTATATTGCCCACCTGATCATGAAGGGTTTCACATCTAGATCAAGAGAGGTCATTGTGCCCCTGTACTCTTCTCTTATCAGGCCAATGATTGAGTACAATGCCCCATTTGGGATGCATCTTACCCGACACCTGCAGCAGTTGGAAAGACCCCAAAAGTTCCTCACCAAGAGGATAAAGGGTCTTAAACATATGTCATATGCTGCCCGAATGAAAAAACTCCAGCTCTATTCAGTCGCATACCGCCTACTCAGAGGTGATCTGTGCCTGACGTACAAGGCCATGTCCAATCTGGAATTAATGGACATGCTCCACCTCAGAAAATCCAAATCCATCAGAGCCATGAGAGCAAGAGACTTAAACCTCAACACAGAAATAAATAGGACGTGCTGGAGGGACAGATTCATAACCCAGAGACTCCCTACACTCTGGAACAGAATCCCAATCCATGTTAGGCAGAGCCCCTCACTAACTCTATTCAAGAGAAATCTTGACGAGTGGATGGGAGATCGTAGGTTTACGCCGGGGGTCATCTCTGTGTCACTACTAGACAGAGGCACAGTAAACTAAACCCTAAAGGGGCGTAGTATTCTTATCCTAAGGGGTGGTGAAAGCCACACACACTCTGGCTAGGCTTATAAATGCCCTAGGGCAGATAGCCTAGTACGAACCTATGAACCTATAAAATAACCATAAGGAAAGTCTAGCATATAGGTAAGAAAGAATGTATGCTAACCTAATGGCCAGTGTCACAGACTAGAGCCCAGAGCACCTATAGCCTCCTCAGTGATGAATATATTGCAGGTTGTTGTTTGTCTTTCGGCCTTTCCCAGTTAGGGGTCGCCACAGTGGAAATCAGGTCTGCTACTGATTGGCAGTAGGTTATTTATTTTTTTTTTTACGGTGCCGAGTTGCCAGCTCGATGCCCAACCTTCAACGAAGGCACACCCATTCATGCATGTCTTTCGGAATGCCATTTGACCGCAGGGAGGACATGCAGACTCCACACTAAAGGCACTCCCCGCACTCCAGCCAAGAATCGAACAGGAGAACCTCTTGCTGTGAGGCAACAACGCTAGCGTTGCACCACCATGGATAGTGATGAATATATTGCAGGTAATGACACTATAACCCTGTTCTGTGGCAGAAACCCATAGAACATGCAGAGCAGACCTTTTAGTACCTTTGCCATCCCTGTGATGAGCACATGGAAGCTACTGCTATAGAATGATCTTGGTAGGGGCTCACCATGTATGTTGGAACTCCTCCTGCTGCTTGAATACCTTCAAGTCTACAGGTTTTTATGTCATGTGACCAGTGTCCGTGACTCTAAGCTGTTGTGGGCTGTCCGTATTGCATGTGTCTACATACATGCACAGGTCAGGAGATGTTACTGGATGTTAACAGCTAGTATGTGTGGTATGTGGGTCCATTAACCATGCCATTGCCCCTTACAAAGTGTGCTGTTGTCAGATAGCATTGTATGTTTGTTGGGCTATACAGACTTAATGTATGGTGTTATGCCTTGCCTGTCAGAGGACCAGTGCAGTCCGATGTGTACACACTATGAATGTGTGTCTGATGTAATAAACATATCATAAATTGTTCTTTACTTCAACTTTGGTTGACTTTGGCTGAGGTTTCTAAGTGCTGCTTAAAATGCTTTCATTTACACCTTAATGTATTACTTCAGTGTAATGCCACTGTGTTATGTCTTTCTGTGTAGTTCCAGTATTGTACTACTCTGTTGTAAGCCTGGATCATGCTGAAAAGAGTGCTGAGGCCTGTCCACCTAACCAGTAATAAACAAACAAGTGAATAGAGTGCCTCTTCAGATTCATCCACATTGCTAGTCACACACCTGGCAGTTCAGATACTTTTTTGCATATGTAGGATTCACTGTCAGGTTGTTGCATTTACAGCAGGTGCCTTCTTTGTAGCTATACATTATTTAAAAAATATATGTGAAACAAAGGTAATTAAAAAATGTTGTTGTGGCATGTGTGGTATAGCTTGACACAAGTAGCACAAAAAATGTAAAGAAAAAAATATGGTTTCTTGTCATAAACAGCATAGAAGAGTATATGAATTCCTGTTCGAGCAGGAACACCAACTATCTGTACAGGCAAGAGCACTTCCAACAGCAAAATTATTTATGGACCATTCCCTAGACAGCAATATATCATAATGCATGCAATGTTGATTACTTTACCTGCTTTATTCATAATAATTATGAAATCACAAGGGCTGAAAGAGACTTTATAGAGTAGTTTAATTGGGCCAGTATCAGAAGATTGCTAAGTAGTTAAAAGTTTGATTTAAAAAAAAAAATGTACACTATTTTCATGACATATTCAGCAGATCAAATGATACAGAAATTGTAAATTATGTCTTCACATTAACAGAAGCTCAGACTGAATGTGTATTTTTTTTCTTTTGGTTAAAATCATATGACATTACTCATGTTAAACAGACTCTTGAAAAACTAGTCTTGTGCAGATCTGAAAGCCCAGATGAAATGATACCAAAAAGAAAGAAATAGTAAAAAAGTATTCTATTGATGAAAGAGGAAAGTTCTACAAAGAGTACCAAAGTCTAACTTTGAAGTTTGGATAACTGATTTAAATGTTAAGCAAGGCTGTCATTGATGATAACGTACAAAATGTAAGTACTGGAGTAACTTGCAGCTTGTGGCATATTAAGTTGATCTAAGGTCTGTCATTTCTAAGACAGGTCAGAAATCTTTGAGAAATAATTTTACTCTTTAGAAGTTTGGAAACTGCTTCTCAGCAGATTCTCCAGAAAAGTGATCACTGTATAAAATGACAGCTTACTGCAACATAAAACGGTGGGCCAGATTCAATCAATCCTACACTAAGTGAACACGGTATGTATTCAGTAAAATTCTTATCACATTTTCTGAGCTTTCTAGTCACTCACAGATTACACTAAGTGCACATGCAGTCTACACTTTGTGGTAACCTCTATGAATCCCTGTCAGTATTTAAAGCTGCAAGAATATCAGTAGGAAAACTAAAATTAGGAGAAAGAAGGTGCGAGTTATGTCTCTGTTGTCTGTTCACTCAGAATGATGTACACTTAGTGTAGGCGTTATTGCATTCTGGCTAGTAAAATTTTGAAACAAATATAACGTCAAGGTTTTAATGATGGTGCAGTGAAGTAGCAATACTGTGATGTTCTTAGTGTTTCACTGTTGCAGTCATCACATTTGGATTATCCCTGCCAGGGTAGCTCTCGGCCAGCCATCCCGAATACCAGAGACTTAGTATTTCTGCGTCGGTTGCTGTCGCTTGAGGACTGACGTCAGGTCGTCAGTAGTATAAAGTAAGGCAGCCGATGCCATTACATCAGTCTTTCTTGACGTGGAGCACAGAGCAGAAGCAGTTCACATGAGTGCCTGTCGGCCGCTACCTGGGTTTTTGTCTCCAAACTGAAGTTGAAGTCTTCCAAAGCTAAGTACCCCATTGGGGATCCTTTTTTCTTGCACTAACCAATGTCAGAAAAAGTTAATAATCATCTCGCCTGTGGAAAGCAAATAGCACACTGAGACTTCCACTCTTACTGCGTCACTTGTTTTGTCCTAGACCATGATGTCCCCCTTTGTCACTTCTGTGCTTTGTTCAATGCAAGAACTAGCCGTCGTTGGGCCCTTATTGTAGCTGGATATTTTCGTTTACAGTCCTTGAATTCTGATTTGGCTTTAGTAAGCCATCTGACAGCAGGTGATCTGAAAAAACATAAAGATAAAGATAGAGACAGACGGCACAGGTCCAAACATACTGACGACGCATCCGTTAAGCTAGTCCTCAGTCCTCCGGAACTCAGCAAGGCGCTTTCACAGCCCCTGATGACTGCTTCAGTTGATTTGCAGGCCGCTACCGAGACCCTTTCGGAGTCCGGCATGCTGCAAAACTCTTCTTCGACTATGGATCCTGCGGTCATCTCTACCTTGGATGGGTCCAGAGCCACTGAGCAGGCACTGGCTTCCAAGGAAGTCCTTCGCACTACCGAATCTCAGCACAAACTGGCATCTTCTTTCCCAACTACCGTTCTTTCAAAAACTATATTCTTGCAGCCTGAAATATTGACAGGGATTCATAGAGGTTACTTAGGCCCAGGGTTCGAACCACACCCAAGAAACCGACCCACTCTCAGCCGCCTGCTACCTTGCCTCCGTCTCTAATGCTTAAAATGGTGGAAGACCTTATCATGCTGATCAATGGAAGCCAAGCTACCCCCTCAAAAAGGAAAAGAGGTCTTGTCCCCTGTAGTTTTTGTCTGAACAAGAGTCAGATGAATCTGATGCATCTGACGATGAAGACATGCAACCCCTCTCCACTTATGAGGATTCTGATGCAGAGGACTCCATTCCTTCAGCCTCTCCCCCAGAGGATTTTTCCTTTGGGGAAACTCTGCATACTTTAAAGCAGCATTTCCAATGGGAGAGTCAGGACTACCCTCAGTCTAAAGAGACTCAGGGAATTACTAGATTTTCCTCAACACAGACCCTTGGCCATCCCCCCAGTCCTGGATGTTGGGGATGATGTTTTCCTTGAATGCAGCGTGACTCCTTATGCCTTACCTCCTGCTCCCAGAAAACCAGACCGGTACTATAGAGTCCCTGACTCACACAAATATCTTTTTAAAAATCCAACAGCTGACCCTGAGGTCATTTCTCAAGGGCCAAAAGGGATTAAAGCAACCTCTGCTAAGAATCCCACCCCCTAAAACGGGGATTCCCGAGCATTGGACAGACAGGGTAAAAAAGTATACACCTCAGCTACTCTTGCTATCAAGGCACTAAATTGTCCGTTCCATATGCTGAAATTTCAGCAACATACCTTGGAACTCCTTAAACAAGAAATGTCTTCCTTTCCTGCTTGGGCAGAATCTAAAGATTTACAAGACTTAATGCATTCTGCAAGTCAAGTAACTAAACACACTTTGTACTGTGGTTTTGATGCCCTAGAAGCTTCTTGCAGGGCAGCAGTCACTGGATCTGTTATTAGAAGACCTGCATGGCTTAAGGAACAACCTCTGCCAGACCATGTCAAATCTAAATTGTTGGATGCCCCCTTGCACAAACATAACTTATTTAGCACCAAGACAGAAGAGGTCTTAAAAAGATGGAAGAAAAAGCAAAATCTATGCAAACAGTTAATGATTTCTTACAGGTCTAGCCCCCTAGGTTCAGCAGGCATTTTCCCTCCAAGCATGGGTCCTTTCCTGCTCCGAGTAAACTGGCCCAGCCTAGGCCCCATGGAAACAGACCCCTCTGACAGCAGCCCCAGGGAATGCAGAGGTCTAAGCAGTGGACTTCCTCCACTTCAAAACCAGGGAGTTCTAAACCACACATTTATGGTAAGAACTCACAATGACTTAACACAAGTACCCTTACCCTAATAACTCAGAAATGGGGAACCCCAAAGGTCGACCTTTTTGCCTCCCACATCAACCATCAGTTCAGCAAATTCTGCACCAGTGAGCATCACTGTGTGGCTTGGAAAGTGGATGTCCTGTCCTTCTCCTGGGTCAATCTATCTGTCTATGTCTTTCCTCCCCTATCTCTCATCCCCAGGGTACTGCTCAAAATAAGGGAAGAAAAACCAAGGACCATTCTTATAGCTCCAGACTGGCCCTGGGAACACTGGTACCCCTTGCTACTCAGCCTGTCCCCGCTGCCTCCATGGCGTCTTTTTCAAATTCCAAACCTCCTGACCCAGAGAGAAGGGGAATTCATGCATCCCCAATTGCAGACACCCAATTTGGCAGCTTGGCTTATTTCCTAACTCTGAACCAGTCTGCCATCCTCAGTAAACAGGTTCTGGATGTTATCTGTGAGGTCAGACGTCCTAGCACCAGAAAGTCTTATGGAGATAAATAGAAAAGGTTCTGCACATGGATCCAGGCTAAGGGAGCCAATACGGCACAACCCTCCATCCTGGATTACTTAGCTGACCTACTACATAGTGGTCTCTCTTTCTCCTCTATGCCTCTGCTATTTCTGCTCATTTTCCCACTGAGCAGCCCCTTTCACACACCCTTTGATCAAACAGTTCCTCAGAGGGGATAGCAACTTGAGGCACCCCAGAAGGGCACCACCCACCAGCGTCGGACCTTAACTTTGTCTTGAAAAAGCTCACCCTGCCCCCTTTCGAACCAGCTTCTTCTGCAGAGCTAAAATTTCTCTCCTGGAAGACAATATTTCTTCTCGCCATTACTTCAGCTAGAAGAGTCTGAGCTGCAAGCACTCATGGCTGTGGAACCCTTCATCATCTTCCATGCAGACAGGGTATCCCTCAGAACTAACCAAACCTTCATGTCCAAGGTGGTGTCCAGTGTGGCTTTCAACCAATCCATTCATTTGCCCACCTTCTTTCCTAATCCCCAGAACAAGGGGGAAATGATTCTTCACTTTCTAGAAGTGCGCAGACAGCTCAGATTCTATCTGGACAGTACTAAATCCTTCAGAAAGTCTGATCAATTGCTGGTTAGCTTTGCTACAGGGGCAGAAGGCAAAGCCATCTCCAAGCAAACCATTTCCAAATGTATAGCACACTGCATCCATTTCTGCTACAAACAACATGGAAAGCCTCCCCACTCCAGCAGAGCAGCCTCCACCTTTGCAGCTCTCCTCAGAGGAGTCCCCACCAGGGACATCCTGGAAGCTGCCACCTGGACATCTGTTCACACTTTTACCAAGCATTATCACCTGTCTGTCTTCTCCAAATCCAGGCCAGGGTTTACCTCTGCAGTCTTGCAGGCCATCCTAGCCAGCCCCTAGTTTCCTTGACTGCCTCCACCCATTTCCTTAGCTTTGGGAATCTACCCAAATGTGATGACTGCAAAAGTGAAACATGAAGAACATAGTACAGTTGTGTACACTTACCATAAATGTAGATGTTAGAGTATATTCACTGTCTGTTGCAGTCCTAGTTTCCCCTCCCTCCATCCCCCTTTATTCTCTTTCTCCTTTTATTACCATTCTTCCTTGTTGTTCTCCTTTCCTTACAAGGGACATATTGGTATTTATTTTCCACTGGTGGGGTTCTACCACCAGAACCTGGCCTCCTACTTTGTGGGCTTCTGACATGTTGTGGCAAGAAACACTGATGTAATGGTGTCAGCTGCCTTACTTTATACTACTAACGACCTGACATCAGTCCTCAAGCGACAGCAACCGATGCAGAAATGCTAAGTCTCTGGTATTCGGGCCGGCTGAGGGCTACCCTGGCAGGGATAATAATGGCTGCAACAGTGAATACACTCGAACATCTACATTTGTGGTAAGTGTACACAACTGTACTTTTCTTCTACTTTCACACAGATAAAAGTGAAGCCCATTTATCTTGCTATAATTATGAGGAATCTTTAGGTCGATGTTAAAGATAAATCTGTCCATGTTAAGACCACTTTGTATTTTCATGCAGTGACATGAGTGTTACAGAGGAAGTAAATGTCATGTCCAGGTGTATGAAACATTTTGCCTTGTTTTGAAATTAAAAATTGTCAACATTTAGCAACAGTAGGGGGTGTCTGCTGATGCTAATGTAAAATACGTGGGAACAGTAAGACCATTCACAGACCTAAAAAGCAGTTGTATAAATGCTTTCTGTGCACTGTTTAATATGTGGCTTGTCATTGTTACATTTAAATTAAATGGCTTATGGTTATACAAAAGTGAAATTTTCTATAAAGAGTAGACAGGTAAATAATAGTGCACTCTCTCTTGTAGTGCGTGCAGCAGTGCTGTGGACCGAATTCCTGTGTAATATGACAGCAGGGGACAGCTACTTGGTCACCTTTGGTGTGGGTGCTGTACCTCACTAAGTAGCTGCTCTCTGCTGCCCTTTCCTTTGCCTTCATTTGTGACAGTGAGTCATTAAGCTGTTTGATTCATTAGGCATGACAGCAGAGTTAGTCATTACTATAATAGCATAAAGAGGGAGGATCTAGTACTGTTAGACCTCCCATTGACAGGAGCTCATCATGATCAGTGTGGGGGGAAGGGCTGAATGGTTGTGGTAGCATGTTTGCCTGCACCACAGGGAATTTAGTTGCTTATAGGGTTTTTCTTAATGTGAAAAAGTTTTTTTTTTAAACTTGGGGTGGATAGTGGATGATGATGATACTTGTGGTCAGATGGACTATACTAACTATAGATGCATCATTCCATACCTGTAACTTGTGTACTTCAGACCAGCTTGTATACTGTTAGTATAATGTCTGTGAGCCAGTTAGGTGAGTGGTGGGGGAGAGCTCATTTTCATGTGTGCTTTGTGCACAGAGCAACTGACTACACATTAGTGCGGGAAAACTGTGTAAAAGGTTGTGTAGCATTTCTTAGGAATCTCACAGGGATTTGGAACTCCATAATACTGCATGCCAGCCCTACTCTATGGTGCAAAATGTTCATGAATCCCACTTTATAATAACTCTAGGGCCAATCATTCTGAAGGTTATAAACATGGGCAAAGTAAGATGCAAGGATACATCACAAAACAGTATATGACTTGAAAGACTAACCAGGCCCTTGGTTTGGACTTGGTTAAGGATGCTGTAATGATTTAAGGGATACAGTGAAAGTTTACCTAGATGATAAGGAAAGAAAGTCAAAATTACACTGAGTGTTTTGGGCATTTTAGCTTTGAGAAAAGAATAAATGAAGATTTGCTACAGAGTAAAAAGTAATGAAGGAGCCAGTTGAATGGATTATACTGAAATGGAAGGGTGAGTCAGCACGGATGGTTTAAAAGTGGGTAGTTAAGGTTAGATGAAGGGAAGGTTCTTTTTACACAGAGGATAAGGAGTCTTTGGATGAGACTTTTTAATTGGGTAGCAAATTTATTACATTGTGAAAACCACAGAAACTTTTAAACTTTGTGGACAGGTGGAAGAATGTGTGTGGAGTAACTGCACATTTATATCAACTACTGGTCTTTGTTTTTTTTTTTTGTTTTGTTTTGTTTTGTTTTTATTTATGTTCAAGTAAAATAATGCCTCATTAAAGTATGTGAGAATTGGTGTTAGAAAACTGAATTTTCAATCAAATATATGCTTATAACTGATAATGTTCAGTATTTTTGCATACATATTGTGGCAATACTTTGTAGGCAAAACCGTGAGTCTTTCCATATTATTGAAATGTTATAAAGATTAACAGTTAAATCTTTTGGGAATGGTACATTTTTGAATTATTTCAATGAAGTGGATTTTTTGCCATTATTCAACCAGTATATTAAAAAATGACAAAAATTAAATAACCAGATTATATACAGTCCCTTAGTTTTTATAATATTTCAAAAGATTCTCCCAGATTGTCAAGACTTCAAAGCCTTATTCATGCGTGGGGGGTGTTGGGGTCTCAAATATTTATAAATTGATCCACTGAAAATGAGCCAGACTTATCTTTTAGGTTGTCAGATGTACATTGCAGCTTTTTATGGAAATGAACTGTGATAAAGAAGTGGCCATGTGGTCGTTATGGTATCATGACTTTTGAAATTAGTTGTTTTGCCGAGAAGTCTTGACAATCCATCTGTGTTGCTGATGTAACTGTGGCTCTACTAGTGGCCAAGATGGTGAGTCGGGATGACAGAGCTTAATGACCAAAGTGTAACACTCTTAATGGGAGAAGGTCATTTGTGGGGATTCTTTTTATGGATTCACTCATCAGACTACATTATACACTCAGAAGTTGACACCAGACATTTTTTCTGTTGCTTTTGCTGGATTAATTTGTTATGGAGTAGAGCTTCATTCCCTTTTATCTTGTTCATTACAAGCTTTGTTTTCCAGACCTTTTCTCTGAAGCTGATATTCATCATTATACAGTACCTGCAATTTCTGTAAACTTTTAATGACAGTAAGTGAACAGTAAAAAATTTGTTCCATCAGCACTTAAACATTATTAGCATGTCTTAAAGCTTTTTGTCACTCTTTGCCACCACTGTTTGTCATACCTCTGAACGTCTTAGTGCAGTAAATCTGGAAAATGCCTTAAATAATTGGGGGACAAAGGCTCCAAAATAGGGATAGATTTTTTATATATTGCTCTTATAAATGTAGAAGGTTGCTAGTATAACATGATTACATTGGCATGCATTTTGTTTTATGTATATCTTATTTTAAAAACAAATATTAATGTATGATAGAAATATTATAAAACAAATATACAAATCTAAAAGAACAATAATAAACAACTAAAAATAACTATTTACAATTGTGTTGACTATAAAACAGAGCTTTTTAAACAGAAAAATAAATCTGATAAAAGTAATTTAGTTAATTATTAGTCTGTTTATCCAGCAGTTCTTTGAATTCCAGCCATATATTATATGAAGAGGTGATTCTAGATGTTCTTGTCTTCATCATGATAAGTTCAAGCTGGGAAACAAGTTGCCAAGTGTACAAACTCATTCATAGTAGGAGTTGTCTGATTCTTCCAGTTCTTGGTGATGACTTTTCTTGCTTATGTTAAGATACTCCATTAAAGAGGGTATTTTATTTTTGTGACACAAATGGGAATAGGGGTATTAAATAAAATAAGAGATTTGGTTAGCATAAATGTATAATTAAAAACAGACTGTAAGAGAGAATTCATGTTAAAACATATTGTGATAAGTTTTATGCAATTGTAAAACATATGCTGCCAGTCCGCTTTAACATTTAGTTTATATCTCCAGCATCCTATGTCTTTATTAAAGATCAGTTCAACTTTATGCGGTGTGATAAAGGTTCTATGTAAGAACTTCCAAGAGAATATCCTCCATCATAGTGATGAAGTAGTTTGTTTTGGAGATTGGAGTATTAGCTTTTTATCATCTTCACTTGGGGAGTTATTAACAAGTCTAAAATAATCCCAGTAGCTCTGTCTATGACATATTGTTAATTTCTTAAGTGCCTTATATATTTTAGATAGAAGTCCTTTCCAGTTATATTCTGGTGCATTAGAATAATTAGTAAATCAATGAGAGTTGGGAAAGAACTTCTCACTATTGATTACATTAGATGAATCTTATGTTCAACCAATTGTTCATAGGTTCTTAGGTAGATACTAGGCTATCTGCCCTTGGGCATTTATAAGTCTAGCCAGAGTGTATTTGGCTTCTGCCTCCCTATTAGATTAGCCTACTGTGCCTCTGTAAAGTAGGTCACAGAAGGTACCCTTTTAAGATTAGTTTACTGTGCCTCTGCCTAGCAGGGACACAGGAGAGATCCCAGGGGTGAATTTACTATTTTCCATCCACGCGTCCAAATTTCGCTTGAAGAGGGTCAGCAAGGGGCTATGTCTAACATGAATTGGGATTCTATTCCAGAGTGAGGGGAGCCTCTGGGAAATTAATCTGTCCCTCCAGCATGTCCTATTTATTTTTGTGCTGAGGTTTAGGTCCCTGGAGCGTGTAGCTCTAAGGGACTTGGATTTTTTGAGGTGGAGCATGTCCATTAATTCTGGGTTTGACATGGCTTTGTACGTCAGGCATAGATCGCCTCTGAGTAGGCGGTAAGCAACTGAGTAGAGCTGGAGTTTCTTTAGTTGAGCTGCATAGGACATCTGTTTGTAGCCCATGATCCTCTTGGTGAGGTACTTTTGGGGTCTCTCCAGTTGCTGCAGGTGTCGGGTAAGGTACATCCCAAAAGGGGCATTGTATTCGATTATGGGCCTGATGAGTGATGAGTAGAGGGGCACAATGACCTCTCTTGATCTAGATGCGAACCCTTTCATGATAAGGTGGGTTATATAGAAGGTCTTTCTAACCACTTTGGCAACGTGATCATCAAAGGAGAGATTACTATCTACATTGGTCCCCAAATCTCTAATTATTTCTTCCGTACTTAATGGATTACCACCTATGTGGTAATTTGTGGGCACCTTGTTTTTCCCAAAGGGGATGACTATGCACTTTTTAGCATTTAGCTTGAGGCCGTGCCTCTGGCACCAAGCATCTGTCTCTGTGAGACCCTTTTGGAGGATGCTTGTGTCAGCTGGAGATTCGATTATGGCCCCAGTTTGCAGTCATCTGCGAACTTTGTCAGCCATAATCCCCCCGTGTTAGCTTGAACCTCAGAGAAGTGTGTATATATATATATATATATATATATATATATATACCGAACAAGAGAGAACTGAGCCCTGTGGGACGCCACTTGTAACTGGTTTGGATTCGGACATGGCACCTGCAATTCTGACCATGTGGGTTCTATCTCTGAGCCAGTTTGCAACCCATCTTGTGATGTAGGGGTTGATATTTAAGCTGGTAAGCTTATTTATGATGCCCGAGTGGGGTATTGTGTCGAAGGCTTTTGCGAGGTCCAGGTAGGCTGTGTGGACTACCTTGCCCTCATCTATGGCTTTGGTAACTGTTTCAAAGAAATCAACTAGGTTTAAGAGGCAAGATCTGCCCTTAACAAAGCTGAATTGGGTAGGGTCCAGTGTCTGGAGGCTCCCAATGTCTTTTTTTATGAGTTCCATGATAATACGCTCCATAGCTTTACAGACAAGACTAGTCAGGCTTATGGGGCGATAGTTTCCGGGGTCCGTTGTGGCACCACCTTTGTGGAGTGGGACCACTGTAGCTGTACACCATTCTTTGGGTACATATCCTGTAGTAAGTCTAAGTTTGAACAGTGACTTAATGTGAGGGTTCAGTTCTTCTTGGAGCTCGTGTAAGACACAGCCTGGGACACTGTCCGGTCCCATAGATGCTGTATTTTTTGCTTTGGAGAGGGCAGCTTTCACCTGTGCATCTGTGATGTCAGGGAGGTTACATTCAGTTGGGATAGGCATTTGCTCCTTTGGGGGGGGGGAGAAGTTTGCACTGAATCTGTCTGCCAGGATGTTGGCTATGTCTGTAGGTTCAGTATATTTTGTACCGTTATGCAACAATTCAGAGCATATCTGGGAGTTTCCAACCATGTTCCTGACATAATTAAAGAAGGCCTTGTGATTATCTTTAGTGTCTAGGGCAATTTTTCTTTCGAAACTGTCCTTTGATGATTTTATGAGGGATCGAAGTTTCTTGCTAATACTGATCAGAGATGCCTTCCCTTTTTGGGATTTTGCTCTGTCATGTAGTAGCTTCCTCCTTCTGTTGTATAGCTTATTTATGGCCGGGGTCCACCAGACCGGTCTCCTGTTTTTGGAGGAGTGAGTCTTGGTTTTATTTGGGATAGCACGATCCATGCATTCCTGCAGGTGCTCATACAATGCATTTGTAAAGGATTCTGCAGATTGGGCTATATTATCCTCTGGCCCAGGGGCTTTGAAGGATTCCACCTCAGTCTTGAGAAGTGCAAAGGTGGCTTTTGAGAAATTCTTTACAGTGATTTCCTTGGCTGGGGTTGGGGACGGGATATGGATGTCCAGGGAAATTTGTTTATGGTCTGATCTTACCAATGAGGGGTTTACCTCTGGTGTGGAACATAGAGTCTCCATGTTGGTGATGACCAGGTCCAATATGTTTTTCCCTCTTGTGGGAGTGGTAACCAGTTGTTCCATTGCGTTAGAGTTTATAAATTCAAGGAACCATTGGGCGAGGGTGTTTGGGCTGGAGTAGTTTTCCCAGTCAATGTTTGGGTAGTTGAAGTCACCCAATAACACAGTGTTTGGCGAGACCTTCATATTCTCCATTGTTCTCAGGAATGCCAAGTGGAGTTCCTGTAATAGGGAGGGTGTTCTATAGCAGGCTACAAACTGAAAGGCAGTTTTGCCTGCTGTTAGTTGCACATGGATGGTTTCCGATGCTTCGTGCAGTGCCACTAACCTGGAGGTGTAGGTATCTTTGATGAATATAGATACTCCCCCTCCTTTTGTGCTTCGTCCGAGTTTTGGGGCGAGCATGGTATGAGTTATAACCTGGTAGTGCTGGGGTGCTCTCAGGAGCCGTGAACCAGGTTTCTGTTACTGCACAGACATCGATTTTCTCCATACTGAGGAGAGCCTCGAGTGCGTGCATCTTGAGGTTTAGACTTCTGGCATTGAGTAGCATTACCTTTAGTTTTTTTATCCTTGGGTTGTCTATGGAGGTGGGTTTGTCCTTTGAGCCTTGCCTAAAAAAGGCACTATGGGGTGACGAGAGCCTTGGCCAGTATATGAAAGCCTAAGGGTGACAGGTGCAAGCCGTCCCTAGCGAAGCAACGTGGCTTGTCGAGCATGTCATCCCAGGCTGACAGACACTGGATCCCCTTTGAATGACACCAATACTTTAGCAATTGTTGAAACTGATCATTTTGTATTTATACTGTGGCATCATTCTTGGTGAGGGCAAGTTGCTACTCAAGGTCAGGGTCATACCAGCCTGGGCTACATGGTCAGAGAGCTCCTCTGTCTCTTTTCATGTAGTCCAGGGAGGTACGTCTCAGGTCATTCACACCAGCATGGACAATGACGGAGTCGTACTTGTACTTGCTTTGGAGTGACCTGAGTGCTTGCGTTGTGGCGGATCCTGGCACCCGACAGACAGCTTACAGTGACCTTCTCCTTGTTCAGTCTGGTGAGCAGGACGTCAGTGTGCCGGACAATAGAGTCCCCTATAACAAGTGTATTTGGTGTGTTGTTTGGCCTTAAGGGCTGTGACTGTGAGGCACACTGATTTTGTGAGATATGTGGTTCGTGGGTATTGTTGAGGGGTGGCTGTTGCTTGGATATCTGCTTAGGAGGTCTTTGCTGTTTAGGCAGATTTTTATTTAGAGCCTCCGAGTATGTTTTTGTGTGTTTGTGTTGGGTATGCAGATGCAATAGGTCTGTGTGAGACTGGATTTGTGGTATGGGTGGTTACCTTTTCCTCCTGACTGACTGTGCCAGACTTGGGTTGAGAGAGCTCTGCCTCCAGTTTGGCTGTGTAACTGCATCTCTCACATGTATTAGAGTTTGTTGGAAGGAGGAGAGGGTTGTCTATGTACATAAGGCAATTGTAACATTGCCTCAAAATTCCCAGATTCACCAGCTGGACTGGAGAGTAACCTTGAAACTGACCCTTGGACATACCAGATTAGTATAGGGAACGTTTTTTTTACTGATCAGATTAGGGAAGGGGACTGATTTTTCACTTGATCAGGAAGGACCAATCGGGAGTCTTATACTTATGAGCAGTCAAGGAGGGTGTAGTGCTTTAGTTAGTTAGTGTTTCCTTATAAGAGCTGAGCAAGTGCAGGGTTTTAGAAAGAGAATAAAGTGATTACTTTGAGAGTTTGAACAGTTCTAAGGGAAAAAGTGAAGAGCAGACTTTGTGGAGCCTGGAATAGTTTAAATCTGTTTAGGCGACGCTGCTCAGTGTGCAAAACTGCGCAAAAAGAGAGTTGTAGGGTTTTAAGCGAGAGAGATCAAGGAGTTTGGCAAAATGGCCAATAAAACTACAGCTTCTAGGTAGTAACCACTCCTCCTCCATTGTCTACAATTTTGCATTTCTAACCACATGTATTTGCTTAACTCAAACTTATTAATGATGTGGTCAGCATTTTGTAACTTTCCATTGTCTAGTAATTGATACCAGTATAACAGATTTTTGTCTTTAAATGTAGTCCATGGTTGTTAAATTAAATTAATACTGTTTTGAGTGTAAGCAATTGGAAATGCAAAGAAAATCCATGCTTTATATTCAGAGTTCCTGAAAATAAAATTTTTAGTGGAAGTTGTCATATTAATATAATAACAGTTAACTGGTTTATTTTTTTTCTGTAAAATGGTCTTTTACTAACCAATGAGATTTATTAGTAACTATTTTACTATATGATTTTAGTAACTATTTTACTATATGATTTTGTAAAATTATTGGATTTACACCAAATACCCCCTGAATATATTTCCATTTGGCATTGTAATTGTTATTTAAGGAAGAAATTATTGTCTTAACAATTGAGAATAAGGGGTTTAATTCTAAATCTGGATGACCAATACCACCTGATGTCCAGTCTAGGCTTATTAGGTAACCACAAAAATCACAAAAACAAAGAATTGTACTCTTTCATATTTTTTGGGAGTGGGAGGGATAAAGATTGTTATTATATATAGAATTTTAGGAAGGATAATCATTTTAATTTGGAGAGTCTCTCTTCCATAATGAAAAAATGTATTCAATTTGTTAAGACTTTGTTTTATGGAATTTAAGTTACTATTATAATTAAGATTTGTTGTAGCTTTAATATTATCAAACAAGATTATCCCTAAGTAAGTGATTTTACCATCTTTTACAATGCATTTATGTCATTTCTTATCTATTTTATTAATATTATAATTAACAGGTAGTATTTTAGTTTTATTGTCATTAAAGCCAAGTCCCGATTTCTTCTGGAATGTTTCTATTGCTTGGAATACTGCAATAAGAGAAGAATTGTAATCAGTCAAAGTTAATAGAACATCATCTGCAAATAATTGTATTTTGAGGATTAAATCATTATTTATTAGTATGCCTTTGTTCTGAAGTATTTGAATTCTGAAACTGACTTTTTTCTAATTATTTAGTGACTTCACATCTTGAGTGATTTTCCAGAATATGACAAATTTTATGAAGAACAGACCAAAAACATGAGGCAAAAATCTAGACATTCTGTGAAAATCTGGACAGATGAGAGATGGTATGGTGCCTCTCGACCATCAGACCCCTATGAGTCAATCAGCCCATTTGTTCCATATCACCAGGGCAAAGATCAACCAGAAGAGACTGTCATTTAGACAGCCATCAGGGATGGTACAAGGATTTTCTCCTTTGGCCCTATGTTTACCCTCGTGGCCTCTTGGCTTGTAGAGCCAGAAGTAGGTGTGCAATGGGATGACCACAGTGATTATCCCTTAGGTCTGCTCTGGACATTGTCAGAAAGCAGTCCTGCCTCCACCCCCCCACCCCCAACCCCAGCATAGGAAGTGAGTTTTCTAGTCTGCATGGGTGAAACTGCACTTTCCCATGGAGGATTCACAAAACCTTTATCCCTATGAAATCTGCAAAGAGAATAGCATGGGATTGTGTCCATAGACTTTTATAGATGTACCATTGTAGATGCTCAAGTGCTTATTCATTAAGGTCTATGGAGCCATTCTAGCATTATCCGAGGATGATATAGATTATGGAAGCATTAAATTAATCAGGCTATAGTTTAATGAAAATGCTTACAATGGTTTTTATTAAAGCAGATCAAATAAATAAGAAGTGGAACACACGGAAAATAATTTTGTCATTTAATCTACCAGATGCACATAAAAATGTTTGAAACTCACTTTAACCTTTTAGGCACATTCAGATTTTTGTGATCATTCAATATTTTAATTAGTGGCAGCTTGTGCCATTGGACTACAGGACTGCAACCCCCCCCCCCCCCCAGCTGAAAACCAAAATAAAAAAAAACCCGGAACTGACGCATGCGTGGAAACTCTAATCTGGACTGCTGTTTAACCAGTCCGATTCTGAAGAAGGCAGCAGTCTTACAGATGCCCCAGAAGTCTATGCAGTTACAACTGCATAGACTGGAAGGGGATCTGACTGCAAGGTCTGCAGTCTTTGCATGCTTAGAACACATAGAGGCAGCGCACGTATGTGTGCTTGGCATTCGGTGCAGGAAACAGGACTACTGGCTGCGTTTGCTTTGAATAAGGGTTATGGAGGAAATGGCTGGCTGCTTTTGAAGCAAGCTTGGCACATGGACTTGGGACAGAGTGATCTCCAGGTACCTGCTTTAGGTGTAGGTGTGTCTGATCTCCAGGTACCTGCTTTAGGTGTAGGTGTGTCTGATCTCCAGGTACCTGCTTTAGGTGTAGGTGTGTCTGATCTCCAGGTACTTACTTTACATGTAGGGGTGTCTGATCTCCAAGTACTTGCTTTACGTATAGGTGTGTGCGATCTCCAGGTACTTGCTTTAGGTGTAGGTGTGTGTGATCTTCAGGTACTTGCTTTAGGTGTAGGTGTGTGCGATCGCCAGGTACTTGCTTTAGGTGTAGGTGTGTGCGATCGCCAGGTACTTGCTTTAGGTGTAGGTGTATGCGATCGCCAGGTATTTGCTTTAGGTGTAGGTGTGTGGGATCGCCAGGTACTTGCTTTAGGTGTAGGTGTGTGCGATCGCCATGTACTTGCTTTAGGTGTAGGTGTGTGCGATCGCCAGGTATTTGCTTTAGGTGTAGGTGTGTGCGATCGCCAGGTACTTGCTTTAGGTGTAGGTGTGTGGGATCGCCAGGTACTTGCTTTAGGTGTAGGTGTGTGCGATCGCCAGATACTTACTTTAGGTGTAGGTGTGTGCGATCGCCAGGTACTTGCTTTAGGTGTAGGTGTGTGCGATCGCCAGGTACTTGCTTTAGGTGGAAGTGTGTGTGATCACCAGGTACTTGCTTTAGGTGTAGGTGTGTGTGCGTCATGGGTACTTAGGTGTGTGTGTGATCGCCAGGTATTTGCTTTAGGTGTGTGTGTGTGTGTGTGTGTGTGTGTGTGTGTGTGTGTGTGTGTGATCACCAGGTACTTGCTTTAGATGTGTGTGTGTGTGTGTGTGTGTGTGTGTGTGTGTGTGTGTGTGTGTGTGTGTGTGTGATTGCCAGGTACTTGCTTTAGGTATGTGTGTGTGATCGCCAGGTACTTGCTTTAGGTGTGTGTGTGTGTGTGTGTGTGTGTGTGTGTGTGTGTGTGTGTGTGTGTGTGTGTGTGTGTGTGATCGCCAGGTACTTGCTTTAGGTGTGTGTGTGTGTGTGATCGCCAGGTACTTGCTTTAGGTGTGTGTGTGTGTGTGTGTGTGTGTGTGTGTGTGTGTGTGTGTGTGTGTGTGTGTCTGTGTGATCACCAGGTACTTGCTTTAGGTGTGTGTGTGTGTGTGTGTGTGTGTGTGTGTGTGTGTGTGTGTGTGTGTGTGTGTGTGTGTGTGTGTGTGTGATCACCAGGTACTTGCTTTAGGTGTGTGTGTGTGTGTGTGATCGCCAGGTACTTGCTTTAGGTGTGTGTGTGTGTGTGTGTACTTGCTTTAGGTGTGTGTGATTGCCAGGTACTTACTTTAGGTGTGTGTGTGTGTGTGTGTGCCAGGTACTTGCTTTAGGTGTGTGTGTGTGTGTGTGTGTGTGTGTGTGTGTGTGTGTGTGTGTGTGTGTGTGTGTGTGTGTGTGTGTGTGTGTGTGTGTGTGTGTGTGTGTGTGTGATCGCCAGGTACTTGCTTTAGGTGTGTGTGTGTGTGTCTGTGTGATCGCCAGGTACTTGCTTTAGGTGTGTGTGTGTGATCACCAGGTACTTGCTTTAGGTGTGTGTGTGTGTGTGTGTGTGTGTGTGTGTGTGTGTGTGTGTGTGTGTGTGTGTGTGTGTGTGTGTGTGTGTGATCACCAGGTACTTGCTTTAGGTGTGTGTGTGTGTCTTTAGGTGTGTGTGTGTGTGTGTGTGTGTGTGTGTGTGTGTGTGTGTGTGTGTGTGTGTGTGTGTGTGATTGCCAGGTACTTGCTTTAGGTGTGTGTGTGTGTGATCACCAGGTACTTGCTTTAGGTGTGTGTGTGTGTGTGTGTGTGTGTGTGTGTGTGTGTGTGTCTGTGTGATCGCCAGGTACTTGCTTTAGGTGTGTGTGTGTGATCACCAGGTACTTGCTTTAGGTGTGTGTGTGTGTGTGTGTGTGTGTGTGTGTGTGTGTGTGTGTGTGTGTGTGTGTGTGTGTGTGTGTGTGATCACCAGGTACTTGCTTTAGGTGTGTGTGTGTGTGTGTGTGTGTGTGTGTGTGTGTGTGTGTGTGTGTGTGTGTGTGTGTGTGTGTGTGTGTGTGTGAGATCGCCAGGTACTTGCTTTAGGTGTAGGTGTGTGTGATTGCCAGGTACTTGCTTTATGTGTAGGTGTGTGTGATTGCCAGGTACTTGCTTTGTGTGTAGGTGTGTGTGTGATCGCCAGGTGCTTGCTTTGTGTGCGTCTGTGTGTGTAAAATGCCCCAGTTAACTATAACTGGTGGCTTGAGAGAGTAACTCTGGTTCAAACCCTCAACCTTGGGTACAGGTGGCAAGAACATAAATTCCCTGCCCACCACCACTTGTGAAAAACATTGATATTTTTGCCTCATATTTTTGTTCTGTTCCTCATAAAATCTATGTTTTTTTGGATTTTCAGACATTTGAATTTCAGACCTCATATTCTTCAGAAATTACATGGTAACACAAAACATTTTATTCTAGCAACTATCTGTTTATAAGATCAGTATTTGAAATTTGTCCCTATTTTTGAGGCTGTATTCCCCCATTTTTGGCTTTGTGCAGGTTTTTTTCTGTTAACAGGTTGAGAGCTATGGTGAGAACTGAATTTCCTTAATATGTTTGGGGGCTGTATTCCCCCATTATTGGCTTTGTCCAGGTGTTTTGTGCTAAGAGGTTGAGAGCTATGGTGAGAACTAAATTCACTAAATGATAGCCATTTAAGTTTCAGTCTTCCTATCTTTCAAGAAACCGCTGATTTGGCATAGTGGTATGTTACTCTGACTGTAGTGCACAGGGTCCTGGGTTCAAACCTTGGCAGTAAAATGCATGGCGGTAGCACAGCATTTTTTTAGCAACTTTCCAAGGTTATACAAGCAATGTTTAAAATGTGTCGCTGGTGTTTGGGATTTTGTTCTCCCCCACCTCAATAAATTTTGGCTTTTTCCAGATTTCTTGTGCGCATGTGCTGCGAAGTTGAGAGATACAGTTGAGTGTTGATTGGATTTTACAAGGAGCTAAGCGCTTCAGGGGAAGAAATGTTTAGTGCTACTTATGCCGAGTCTGCTTACACTGTTACTAGCACAACAGGTATTGTACTTGTTTTTGATGCAGAAGGCTGTGTGTTCTACTCCCACAGTATATAGATGCATTGCTGATACTGTACTGTGTTGTACTTTTAAAGGGGGTGGATGCTGCAGTCCTGATAATGTCCTCTTTGGCGGAGATACCCAGTAACTATCAACCTGTTATCAGTTTGCCATCCATTCCCTATTGTAATATTACTAACATCATTTTTTAATGTAACATGGGCAATAGGCATTTTATTTGTAGATGAAACAATGAAATATAAAGCAGCAACCTCTTCATTAGTTACAGATCTCTTTAATGTGGAATTATTTAGATGACTTTTACTTCTGCATAGATTGTGCAGATTTACTGATACTGGTGGTTTGTAAAAGTTTGAATAGACTTTTATGATGGAAATGTTCTGAATTGGGCAGTTTTGTCATTATTGGTGCATGCATTTTGTTTCATTGTTTACAGGAAAATGTTCAAAACAATAAATTTAAAACTCACTCTAACAACTGTACTGTATTATACAAGGAATACAATTTAATACAATCAGGAAGGTGTATCAAAGAACACATGTATGTTTTGTGTGCAATGAGACTATGATTTCAAAAAAGGACCAAAGTTAATCTTTATATGCCACTGGCCAAATGTATTTTCTTTGAATGTGAGTTTCAGTGCTGTTTCTATGAATGTGCGAGTTCAAGGGCAGATAAGTTTTAATGCTAAGTCTATTTTTATTGTGAGACTTCATTGCTTTGTTTAGCAGATGTCTATTAGTGTTTGTGCTGTAAAATGTAAAATAAAACTTTTAAATGAAATCCAAATCATTGTAGAAGTAAAGCAAGTATGTGCATTACAGTGTTTATGGTAAATTGAGTAAAATAGCCAAGTAATGGGACATTGGAATGGCTGTGGGGGGGGAGGCCCCATTCAACCATGATTTTGTGAGAGGGGAAGGGTGTCAAACTCAGACAGCCCTGGCTGAACTGCACCTCTCAACTGTCCAGATTTTCACAGAATGAATAGATTTTTGCTTCTTATTTTTGGTTTGCTTCTCATAAAATTTTTGTTTTCTGGCAAATCATTTATGAGTGAAGTCACTAAATAATGACAGACATTGAGTTTCAGACTTCATGCCCTTCAGAAAAATGCATGCTAAAGCAAGACCTGTTATTCTATCAACTGTCTAAGTTTGTACAACAGCAACGTTAGTACTGTCTGTGTGTTTCCCCAATATATTTGGCCTTGTCCAGATTTCCTGCGTTAAGAAGTTGAGAGGTACGCGCAAATAAATCACTTTATAGAATTAGGTATATCCAAACCTCTCAGACGTCCCCCGACTTTGGCTCAAATTGTTGCTCTCCCCCTAATAATCCCTCCACAAAATGGCAGTTTTGGAAGAAAATGTGGAGGGTTTACAATTAAGAAATAATTGTAATGATCAGAGTTATAGATTACTTTTATTTCAGAAATGCATGTAGATTCTCTTTATTTTGATAGCTGCTCAACTTAACAGTACTAATATTAAACAGTGTCCCTTCTTTGACAGGTTCCCAGCTGTATTATGTGGCTATTTTATATTTTTTTGCATCACATTTTTGGTCTGTTTTTCATAAAATTGTGGTTTTCTGGCAAATTACAGGAAAATCATTAAAGATTGAAATTAGAAAATAATGACAGACATTTAAGTTTCAGATTTCATACTCTTCAGAAAATTCATACTAATGCAAGACCTACTGTTCTATCTTTCTAAGTTTATAAGAACAATATTTAAAAATTGCCTTTATTTTTGGGCCTTTGTCCCACTTCTCCTTATGGATTTGTCCAGGTTTCTTGCTCCGAGGTTGAGAGGTATGACAAATGTGTCAGGGCCATCAACAACAGCCAGAGACATCTCAAATTGTGACATGCTTGTTGCAACCCACTCCCCCATGTAGTGACTCTGGATGTATCCAAGCAAGGCAAGGAGCAGTCATGCAGTGTACGTGTACAGAGTATCCCCCCCCCCATCCAAGGTAGACATAAGTACTACAGTGGTTTTTCATCTGTCCTTGATTTTGCTGAATGTTCTGGTTTTCTGTCATATTTTATACTGTTGATTTATGCTTATTATTCAGAAAATGCATGTTGTTGCACTGCCTGTTGCTCTGTGTTTAAGTAGCAATGCTTGAATAACCATCAGGTAAGCTTGTCTGAGATTGTAAGATGCAAGTAGGCTTTAATAAGCATACTGTTAAAGAATTACTAACATTGAAAGGCTTTTTGTTGTTGCCCTGCAGAGAATATTTAGATAACGTATAAGCCTTAGCATATTGAATTGCATACGACAGTATTTGTAACAAAGGACATGATTACAGTATTTTCAGAAGCTCACTACATTTGTTGGAGACTTGCAGTCATCTTTGCAGGCTTTACCAGTAAACAAAACAGACTGCCAATCTTTCATGTGTGGTCCATAACCTGCGCAGTAATCCTTTAAGCAATTTATCTTGAGCTTGTTCCTTGTTTGCTGTTCATTGTTTACTTTGATCATGTTTTCCCCATGAAACAAGTAGATAGTTGTTAGGCAGCAGGTCTTTTTTGGATAAGAAGCATTTTTACAAGTGGTGGTATCATAGAGATTGCTACTTTCAGTATGTTACTTGGTACTTTTATAAAGTTGAATATAAATTATAATTAGAACTGCAGTGCAAGAAGTGGTTTGATTTGAGTGCTGCTTGTTTTTTAATACTTTATTTTGACTGGCATTCCAGTAATGTATTTAAAAAGTATTTTATTTGTTCATGCCTCACAACATTTTTGTTTCCATCTAAATATTAAGTTAGCTGTCATGTAACCAATGCATTGAAATATTTTTTTTTCTAGACTTCATTTTGTCTTGATTAGACTCTCATAATGACTGTTTAGCACCCAGGGCAGTGTATTTAATTGAAGTCCCAGTTTGTGTGGTTTTGCGCATAGCTCTGCCACTTTCTAGTTGGTCACACCCCTTCCCATTGGCCCCACCCATTCCACTGTCTCCTGCAGCCCCCCTTTGATTTGAAGTCACCAGCTACCGCTGATTTTAATATATATTTTTTTCTGGAATGGCCTTCTCACAGTGGTGCAGCACATCCACATGTTTAGTACCACATCTGTTAAGAACACCTTTGATAGCACTAGTTTAGAAAATGATCTCAAAACATGCCTTAGTATCAGCCATCATCTCAGCTGATGAAGTAAATGAAGTGAGAGTATCTCTTACCCATACCTGATATTGCTGTTTGGTTTTATCAGGGCTAGAAAATACAGTACATCAAATAGACTGAGGATTCATTCTGAAGACCATTTCTGCTAGCATACTGTGTGACACTTAGTGAGTTATTTAATCAGGAAAAACAGGCACTTTGTTTGGCTTACTGTAGCAACAATTACCAAAGAAGGAAAACTGTTAAATTATTTATTTTCTGCATTTGTATGTGTATAAAATGAGTTTGTTGGTGTGTTCACTTAGCATACATGTTAACAACACAGTGGTGCAGTGGTTTGCATTTTTGCTTCACAGCAAGAGGTTCTCCGGTTCGATTCTTGACTTGGGTGCCTTTGTGTAGAGTCTGAATGTCTTCCCTGTGCTTATGTGGGTTTCCTCTGGGTCCTCCGATTTCCTCTCGCATTACAAAGAGATCCTTCTGGTGCATTTCTCCCCAGGCCTCTGCTGAAAATTGGCTTGTTCCAATTCGAACTTTCCCATTAAACAAATGTTAAATGAATACATAAAATATCTAATTATTGAAGTGGTTAAAATCTGGAACAGTCTTGCGGTTCAGACTGATAATGGGTAGAATCAAAGATGGAATAAAATAAACTTGATATGTAGACAGTAATCTCAACCTACTCTTAAGATGGTAGAATGAGTGCAAATATAATGAACCTTAACATGTCTTCTTTCTGTGAACTTCAGAATGTTTCCTGAGCTGATATATTTTTTAAGGAGTCAGCACTGCATGATATTGGTAACATGATGGTCATTATACCTGCAGCTTCTAGAAGGCAATCCTATGGGGAAAAAAGCATATAGTAATGCATAGCAGTAACATGAAGAGACCATGCTGCAGTAATATAAATTATGTAATATACCAGATCAAACTTATTTTTGAGTACAAATTTCACAGTTTTCAAACAAAAAAATCTTACGTCACAAAAATATTAAACTGTGCGGTTAAACTAACCAAGCCCTTTTTTTCTTACGCTGAGACAATACCTTTGCAATACGGCCACCCTAAGTTGACACAAACAGCAGCCTTCTTAAGTATTGATCCAATTCTGCAAGCTATCTGAATGCAGGTTCTGTGATTATTTATAGGGCCATATGAATTTGAGTGCTGCAATCACAACAAGGCTAAGTAGCTAAAATTCTTACTGTAGTTCCGTTTTATAACCAGTCAAGAATATATTGACAGGGTGACTCATTGCTTTACAATGTGCCCACCATTATATGTTTTAGCCTAAGGAAGTTGTCAGGCCAAGGTGTAAGTTTACTTGTAAGAAATAAAGCCTTGCTCATTTTATTCACACTTACTTAATTGTTTTCGTTAGGTATAAATTCATCATCTCATTTTACCTTATAAAGAAAGTAAGTTTGAACCTTTATGTCCATAACACAGATATTTTGGGGGCTGTTGTTTTAGCTGAAACATACTAACCATAAACTACTTCTTTGCTCCTGACCATAAAATGTATCAAATTCTTTTATGCATGAATTCTGTAATGCTGCATCTCTCCCAATTTTTCACTTACTAACTTGACAGATCTGATGTTCTTGACTGAGGATTAGTTCTGTGTCACAGCTTGCAGATAAGATGTCTGCTTGCATCACCTGTGTTAACTGCTGATAACATATTCCAAGAAACCTAACATTATTTCCAGCAGTAAGGTCTCTTCAACAAGAGTACATCACACAATGAATTGATGCATTTGGAGAGCCATTGGTGAGGTGAGTGTCTTCCTCCTTCACCTGTTAGCTCTGTCTAGTGTCAATATGGAGTACCTCTATCTGGAAGATTCTAAAATGACACATAACTAAAGATAATGAGCTTGAAATGCTGTCTTTTCTCAAGTACCGAGACTACAGTATTACCTTTTCAGAGTTCAGTTTTCAAGCAGTGTGGTATGTTTGTACACCTCAAATATCATTTAAATAGCAGAATTCTTTGTGTTGGATGCCAAGTTGCTTGCTTGAAACATATCAGATGTTCTGTCTGATAGCCAAAAGGATTTGGCAGCTTCAGTTTGAGTTATGACCCCATGAAGCAAATCACATTTATGAAGGCCTGGTCAGTTGACTGGGATCAATCTTTGAGATTTTATATAACTTACTCTAAGGCTGTGCAGTCTTCATCTATCCTCCGCTTGTCATATTTTGTTGCTTCTTAATGATTTCTAGAACTGCCAAATGATTTTATCTATTTTTTAATCCTCTTTCCACTTTGTGACTCATAATGTCAGGCATGTGCAATATCGTCTATTATATCATGACCCCCTATTAATATTCCAAAACGTGCATGCTGATTGGCCAGCGTGCACGTTGTAAATCGACTTATACTAATGGAAAAAGGTCCGGTCGCCCGGACTTTTTCCATTAGTATAAGTCTTTTTTTAAAACACTGTCTCGCTATGTTAAAAGAGTTTAACATAGCGACACCGGTTTAAAAAAAGCAATGGAGATCTCCATTGCTTTTTTTAAAGCTGTCTCGCTATGTTAAACTCCTTTAACATAGCGACACAGTGTTTAAAAAGCAACGGAGATCTTGCTTTCTCCATTGCTTTTTTTTAAACCTGTCTCGCTATGTTAAATGGGTTTAACATAGCGAGACAGCTTTAAAATAAGCAACGGAGATCTCCGTTGCTTATTTTAAAACTGTCTCGCTATGTTAAAACCATTTAACATAGCGAAACAGTAAAAAGCAACGGAGATCTTGCTTTCTCCGTTGCTTTTGGCCACAGCTGTGATGTACTGTGTAGGCATGCGCAGTACATCAGAACTGCCGTGGATGCCAGACAGCTGCGGAAGGGCAGCAAAGAGGCATTATACAATGCCATTATTTAAGAAAAGTAATTGTTTCTTTTCTTAAATAATGTCATATATAATAACCCACTTCTGGGTGTGGGTAATGCGGGATTTAACCATGGTTGTCTTTGTTTGGTCCCTCGGGCTTCGCCCTCGGGACCAAACCACGCCAACCGTGGTTAAATCCCACATTACCCACACCCAGGCGTGGGTTATTGCTATAATATGTACACCTTTACACCTCACTATACTGCATTCAGTTTATGGCCTTTACTTTCAGTATAATGAATTTAAAATCATCATGTTTTGTTATTTAGTTTTTCTCCCTTTTTCAAGAGTCTACAATGTGTAGATTGGTTATTTAACTCAAACTGTTCTTAATTTAATTTTACTGTCTTGCATAGACCATTTTTCTGGTATACAAATGGTGCTCACATTTCTGTTTTATTATGATCCTATTACCCTTATTCAGTGCAGCATTTTATAATGGAGCATTTCTCCACAGGATTGTATGGAAATGAGTCTTCCCATTTGGACATTATTGTTCCTAAATTAATATATATACAGATACATGCAAGATATATCCATGCCATATGCACTCTTTTTGGGTTTTTACATTTTTGCTTCTCACTGTACTACTGACAGTGAGATAATGTAAATCTCTTGAGACAAATTAATGTTTTGCAGGGAAAAAAGATTTGATTCAAATACAATCTGATTTCCAATTTTTTGGCAAAGTCAAAAGAGAACAGTGAGGACTCTTTCAAAAACTTCTTTATTGTCCATTTCATCAAGATCTCTGGCCAGCAGGCACCCTTTAGACATTATCACAAATGACGTGTCCATTGTCATTGCTCAATTTTTGAAGTGTCCCATGCTCACTTATGTTTTAGTAAGTGAAGCACTTTTTAGTTTCAAATGATTTCCTTATATTTTCAGTACATCCAGCACTAAAATATGGGATTTTTAGTTGTATGAAGGCCCAACACCTGTCCTACAACTAACAAGTGAATCTGTAGTGCTACAATCCTATTGCACTTAAATGCTAGAGGCAAGCGAGGGGTGGGCTTGAGCATATGTTTGTAGTATATTCACAGCTGCTCACTGTCTGCTCTGAAATGGAAATGTTTTCAGTCTTGCTGCTTCTAGTACATTAGAGCAAACGTTGCCTACTGTGTGACATTGGTTGAGTCACTTAACCAAACATTGATTCCCTGCCAACCGTGAAAAGGGATTGTGTATCTAGTGGGCCTACCTGGCTAACAAATGGGTGTTTTGTTGTTATTATTATTATTATTATTATTATTATTATTATTATTATTGTTTCAGCTTAAGTTGTATTCAAACCATTGGTGAGCTATTGGTGAAGCTTCAGCAAAACTGTGTTTGACTAGAACCGTCTTAGTCTTGATGTAACATTTAGTCTGTTTGGTTTTAGTTAAAATGTTGTCCCATTGGTGGCACGCAGAACTGTTCCATCATTAAATCTGAATGACCCTTTCTGTCTTTACACACAGTACAAGTGTATGCACAGGAACTAAAGACTGTTAAACAATATCTGCTTCTGATGAGAATCCAGAAAATATTGCTTTTAGGCATTGGTCAACATTGTCTGACTTTGCACCTTCCTCCATTAATTTCACTCATTCACTTTTGTATGGATAGACTTTGGCTTAGTGAAGAGTACTTTAACAAGTGACACATTTCAGTCTTTCCTAGCCATTGTGCAGATTCAAATCAGGAGCCAGGTGCCCTGTTATAGCTGTTTTCCTGACTGTTGCATTCATATTCTGAGCAGTAAGGTACACCTGTCTTCCATTTAATTCCACCCATTATTGGTGTAACAGGCATATTACTGCCAAACGCCCACTTTATTTTTTTATCTAGTTACTACATTTTATAATTAGGGTTGTCCAACACATCAGCTAATCAAAACCTTATATTGTAAACAGTACGTTTAATTAGAGTGACATTGATAGTCACATAATGATTTACTGTGAAATTCAAAATGTTTACAAAGTAATCCAAAAAGCTGTCTATAAATAAAGCAATTAGATATTTTGATGTGCATATTCAATAAGACAGAATGTAAACTGAGTAATACGAGTAATTCTGAATGCAATCTAATGAACAATAGATAAAACTGAAGCAAAGATGCATAGTAACGATAAAACAGCATGTAGTTAGTAAACAGTGCAAGTAATTTTGGGTATCAGTTAGTAGTGACCAAAAATGTATAAAAGCATCTAATTTGCATCACAATAAATGTAGTAAAACTGCAAGTTTTTGATTTTTGCAGTGTCAAAATATTGTATGTTCTACAGTGTGATTCTTTGATTACAGTATAGGTTATATGATATTTCAGTTACTGCACTGAATTTGAATGCCACAAAACAGACTAGCCACAATGCCAAAGACTAATTCCCAAAGAACACAGACACAAACTGTAAGCATTTTTTTGTAGGGGAGGTGTGCTTCTCCTGCATCCTCTGTCTGGACAGCAACCCCCCACTCAGAGACAGATCATGGTCATATGGGGTCCTAGGCAGGATGGTAGACTGTGGCTCCCCACAGCAGCCCCCTCCCCAGCCATTCCAGTGTTCCATTACTTTGCTATTTCTTCACAATTACCATAAACACTGTTCAAACCTGTCAGTGTGCATACTGTTTTTATTTACTTCTATAGTGATTACAGATATTGAAATAAAATCGCACAAACTCTGATAGCCATTTGCTAAACAAACAATATAGTCTCAGAATGAAAATGGACTTAGCTTGAGCAGTAAACTTCTCTGCCATTGAAACTCACATTTATTGAAACTGCATTAAAACCCACATTTCAATCAAATGCATCTTGCCAGTGGAGAATTGTTTACCTTTGGGCAGTTTTCAAACTATAGGCTCCTTGCACACATTTTGTAGGGCCAGGCATACATGTATGTATGTGTTTTAATTCACCTTCCTGGTTGTATAACTTATATTCCTTGTATAATACAGCACCACTTGTTAGTGTGTTTTAAATTTGTAATTTTGAACATTTTTCCAGTAAGCAACTAAACAAAATATATGACCCAATAATGACAAAATTGCCCTTTTCAGAACATTTTAACCATAAAAGACCACTCAAACTTCTGTCATTGCAATCTACCAGTATCAGTCAGTAAGCACAATCTCTGCAGAAGTAAAGGTCATCCGAATAATTCCACATTAAAGAGATCTGTAGCTATTGAAGAGGTTGCTACTGGCAAACAACTTTACATTTCAGTGTTTTATCTACAAATTAATTTCAGTGTTTTATCTACAAATTCAGTACCTGCTGCCCTTGAAGAATTAATTTCCTATGTTACATTTAAAAAACTGTCAAACTGGTAATCTTGCAATAAGGAACGATTGACAAACCAACAAGTTCATAGTTA
>NC_056735.1:341463101-341544890 GCF_019279795.1 Protopterus annectens
GAGGACTTTTGTGTTGCAAAACCCCACCTCATCTTGCATGTGCAAATGTTGTAAGCCTGCAGAAATCTCCATCTTCTTTGGAGCATATGCCTCTTGTCTGTTCTCTATCTTCACCCAGGAACTCAGATGAAGCTTGTATCACTGAGCAGGCACCCCACCTATACTCCAGGAAAGGCAGTTTGGCATAGACTCTTCACATCTTTCCCACCCCCTACCCCCAATTAGTTCCTTCAACATCAGGGCTGCTAATTGAGCAGCACTTGTGTTGGTCATAGTCAGGGCTGTATCCCTCTAGAACATGGGTCTTACCATGCAAGTATATGAGCTCATGACTGACATTTGTTGAGTATAACAGCATGTCAGAAAATTATAATTGCATGACTGACAGTTGCTACATATGTTCTGTACTCTTTAGACTGCAGAGATATTTATAGGGAAGTGTGATTTGTATAGCCAAGGCCTGATTACACAAATGAGTCCTCTTTAGTGACTGCAGCTATGCAGATGTCATGTATGTTGTAGCCCCAAAATGTACACACTAGGAACCTGCTCATCAAAACAGTTTATTAGCAACACATGACCTGATCGTGCAGCCTATTACATTGAAGCTGCAGTCCATATGACGGGACAAAGGTTATGTGCCCCTTAATTATGTCACTTTATTGTCTAATATAACACTTTTGGAAAGTTCTCATCATGCATGCTTTAAATGTCATACATGTCTACTGCCTGATTTGGTGACCTGAGGACAGTTGCATTGGCTGTGGATGCATGAAAGGTGACAGCTTAACAGAATTGTGATGTATAGTGATGTCAAATGATGCTGTCCTGTTGCAACCTTTTTCAAATGCATGTAGAAATTGAGATTCTAAGTTTGTGAATAAAGATGAGCAGGAAGCTAACATTTATTAAGTAGCAGAAGATGGTAAGTATGACTGTACCCCATAGAGTCAACCCAGAATCTGGTTTCTTCTAGCCCTGTGTTTGTATTGATTAAACTGAATTGGGCCATGTCATTTCATTGCTGATTTTACTGTTGCAGAGATCAGACTTGTGTAAGCACATTTTTCCGTAGCTTGTAGGCAGCACTTTCTGACAGCTTGAATTAGAACTACATTGCGGAGGATCATGTCATACTGATATATGTGATGTCTGAGAATAAATCTGCCACTGTTTTCTGAATCAGATTGCACAAATGAGTGAGCAGCACTGAACCCCAATAAAACCTGCAGCAGGTAAACTAAAAATGTGGGATTTGATCTACAATTTGTGTGTTTTCCAGTGACATGAAAGTATGGGTGAATTTGTGACATTTATGCATTGTAAAAAACAAAAGTAAATATAGCACTTGTACATATGATATGAAACATGTATTGGTTATGTAAACCAGGAAATGTAATTGTTCTACCCATTGATAATGTTAGCTGTAAAAATGTCCGTGTCCTAGGTCAGGAATCTAAAAAAAAGAGTGCAGCTAGAAGTTGCTTTAAGGCAATAGCTAAGCAAGAGCAAGTAAAAAAGTACCTAAATATGAAACCCTGCTATACTACATCTGTGGTCTGCATAACAAAATATATACACCAAATACCTGATAAACATAAAAAGTCAGAAAGAAAAGAACCACCCTGTATTGTGCTATTTTTGGGTTGCTTCTGCATTTGTTTGTCTGTCTGGAAATTCATTTGGTAGCTTAAAGCTCAGTAATTCTTTCAGTTACAAATAGCTAAGAAAGCGTCTAGCTGTAGACAGCTGTTTGTTTTTCTTTAATCTGTTTGTTCAACATGGATATTTTCTTTTTTCTGTGCAAGTTCATATTTGTCTGCATATGTAACTGTTAACTGTACTGCTTTATCTCATTCTTTAAAGTATTTTATGTATTCATTTTTAAAAAGGCAGGCCATCTGTTTGCCTATTTAGTAATTGATAATAATAATTATTGCTAAATGGTGAAAGCTGCTGGCATACATTTTTAATTGGCCAGACCGCTCTGTTATACATTATCCTTTGTGTTTATAATTATTTGGCTTATTAACGAGAGTAAAACAGTAACTTTGAGGCACCCGTCCTGGTAATATGGGGTGCTGGCAATTTACTACTTTATAACAGAGCATAAGGCTGTAGTGTTGGATAATATTTCCAGCCTTCTTTGGAGATTTGGTGTGTGTGTGTATGTCAGAAATGTAAGACTTTATTCATTGTACAGTTATTTATGGCAAGTGAGCACTGGAGAGCTCTGAAACTCAGTGAAAGTGGTGAGAAAGAGGTTTGGGAGCCAGACTAATTACATTACTCAGTGGGATGTTCGGAGAGTGGCCTCCTCCTATATGTGGATGGTGTAGAGCCATACCTAGGGCAGCAATGCACATTTCCTGCATGCACTTGAGGTCAAGCTACACTTAATGAATTACTTAGTGATTCATATCTGTGTCTTTCTTATACTTTGACCAGTTTGGTAATTGTAGTACTCCTGATGGCCATCAGTTTTAAGATATGTAGACTAAAAATAATTCAGAGGTGGGCAGTGGACCAGATCCAAAACCATAACTCCCATCCCATCACATTGGTGAGTGTGGTATGGATACTGATTTGGACTTATTTAGCCTGTAAAGCAGTTTTGTCACTAGAAGTGTGTTTACTCTTGCAGCCTCAAGGTAAATGTACATATATATAGATTGCACAGCAGTTACTTTATTCTCTAGGTTGAAATTTAGGAAACTGTCATAAATAAGCTCTTAGGAAGAAAGCAAGATGTCAGTATCACAGTTGATTAAGGCTAGTAAAATTAAGAGAATTTTGTATATTACTGTTTTGAGCAAGTGGTGGTGGTGCTGCAGTAGCGTTGTCGCCTCACAGTAAGACGTTGTCCTGTTCGATTCTCAGCTAGAGCGTCTTCTGTGTGGAGACATGGGTGTACCTTCGTTGAAGGTTGTGGGTCAGGGCCGGCAACTCGGCACATAAAAATCTACTGCCAATCATTAGCGGACCGGAGTTCCACTATGGCGACTCCTAACCGGGAAAAGCCAAAAGACAGCTGTTCTGAGCAAGACATGATAGCAACCTTGCATGTAGCTGGAATGCAGCCCACAATATCTGGAGACAATTTGTCAGGTACTTTGGTGTGCAGTACACAAGAAAAGGACAGTTCAATCCCTCCCTACATGACCTCAAAAACCCAGTTAGGACTGAAGAGACTGGAGCTAAAGTTAAAATGTCTGGGGCATGAGGCAGCTGAGAGGCATAGGAGAGCAAAATCAAGTTGAAAAAAGGGAAAAGTAACACCGGCATGGAAGGAGTTTTACCAAATACATGTGAGTACTGGGGAAGGTAAGCCATTCCTAATGCCAGGGTCAGTACCAAATTATTTTCATAGTGTAAAGTTGAGGATGACTTTAATATTTTCATTTGAGCATTTCTTTGTGTCTATGTGCCTGAAAATGACTCATCTTAGACGTCCTAGCTCAAACAACACTTCATGCAAATCTTGACAATTTTCTACTTTTATTGGTAGAATGTTAACCTTCATTCTGATGAACACCTTTAATTATGTGCTTTTGTTTCATTTTGTAGCCTTTTCGCTCCAAGGTCCTAGTTTCATTCCTCACTTCAGGTTGCTGTCAGTGTGCAGTTTGTATGTCCCCCCCCCCCCCCCGTTGTGTATTTTATTTAGGTAACCTGATTTCCTCCCACTTCTTAAGGTTGCTGTTTACCGTAAACTGTGCATACTAAATGTCTGTTATGTTTGCAGGTATGATTATAGAGCAAGTTATTGATTGAACATTAACCCAGAACAGTTCAGTTGATCATAAATTCACTCAAAAGAAATTAAACTGCTCAAATGCAGTTTAGAAGGAAACCAAACTATAGTAAAATCTGTTTGTATTTTATTTTTATTTATTTATCTATTTATTTTTAAGTAAGACTTTTCCCTACTGTAGTGTGATCTTGGATTGGTATATATAATCAGCAGGGGGTATGAGAAATGCAGATGGGCTTGCTTCCTCCCACCCCCTGCATAGAATATGATGTTCTTCATCTCACATTGCTGCAGTCCTTACACTTGGGGTAGTCCGCTGTCCTCGGTCGGCCCGAATATCAAAGTATAAGGCTGACGTCGGTCAAGGCGCATTTGACTGACATCAGGACGTCAGGGTACAAATGCGCATGACCGATGTCATATCCTCAGTCTTTTTTGCCGCATGGTCCGATGCAGAAGCAGTATTGCAAGTGCCGGTTGGCGTTCTGAAATTTTTCGATTCGGAGTTTCAGACCGAGTCAAATTTGGCTACTTCGGGAATATTTTAGTTTTTCTTGCCTCAGTGGTTTACCGGATGTCAGAAAAAGTGAATAATTGTATTTCTTGTGGGAAACAGATACCGCATAGAGACTATCATACTTTGTGTATTCCTTGTTTAGGGCCTGAGCACGGCGTTGTTGGTGTCGCTTGTGCTAGATTCATATAAAGAGGAGATTAGATTGTGCCAGGTTAGTCTTCGAAGCGGTGCAATTATAAAATGCCGCCGGATGCTCCGCGCAAGGACAAAGCAGTTAAGCCTAGGCTAGAAGAACCGTCCGCACGGACGCGTTCTTAGAGGTGTCGGTGGAGCCGGTGGTTCCACCGAGGTTTCTTTGGGATCCCAGGAGAGACTTTGTTATTGCAGGATGTGGCCTCTCAGGAGGCAGGTCAGGGTGATGGGGCCTCTCAGGTTACTATACCCCTCCCTGCCTAGGTGGTTAGGCCCTCTCCTTCTGTTTCCAAGGCTTCTCCTAGAGGCAGGCCAGGTTTAGCTTCAGTTGGTGTCACCCCTAGTTCTTCTGGGACTGTGCCCAAGCATATGCTTAAAATGGCAGAAGATTTGATTACTTTGATTAGGGGTTCTTTGCCCTCCTGATAAGAGACCTAGGGTGGGGCCTGAGCTAGGGAGTTTTGAGCTGGCTTCGGATGCTTTAGAGTCTTCGGCTGAAGACTTGCAGGAGTACTCTCCTTATTCTGATTCTGATGTGGATGATTCTACTCCTTCTGCTTCTCCTCCTGAGGATTTTTCTTTTCAGAAACTCTTCATTCCATGAGGCAGCATTTTAAGTGGCCAGGTCAGGACTTCTCTGATTCCAGGAAAAGGCTTAGGAATTTTTGTTTTTACCCCAGCATAGGCCTTTGGCTATACCTCCTGTTTTGGATGTAGTGGAAGATGTTTTACAGAGGCTTCTCTTAATCCTGATTCTTTGCCTCCTGCTCCTGTTAAACCGTTAGGTATTACAGGGTGCCTGAAGCTCATAAGTATCTTTTTAAGAGTCCTAGGGCAGACCCAGAAACTGTTAGCCAGGGGCCTAAAGGTGTTAAGGCTTCTGTTGTCAAGAATCGGTTCCTGCAGATAAAGAGGCCAGGCCTTGGATAGATGGGGAAAGAAAGTTTATACTTCTTCCACTCTAGCTATGAGGGCTTTGAATTGCCAGTTTCACATGTTGAAATACCAAAACTATCTCCTTTCACAATTGAAGTCTAAGGTTGATGCTCTGGAAGGTATTGATTGTAAAGAGTTACAAGATTTAGTACATGTTTCTGAACAGGTGGGTAAGCATTCTTTGCAATGTGGTTTTCATGCTGTACAGGCCTCGTCTAGGGTGGCTGCCACTGGGTCAGTTCTTCGCAGGCATGCCTGGCTGAGGGATCAAAATTTATCTGACCATGTTAAAACAAGGATTTTAGATGCTCCTTTACAATCTGATGTGTTGTTTGGTTCTCCTGTTGAGGCAGTCTTAAAGAAAATGGAAGACAAGGCTAAGTCTATGCAGACTGTTAAAGATTTTTTGCAGGTTCAGCCTCCAAAGTTTAGTAGAAATTGGCCTACTAAAGGGTGGACGTATCCTTCTTATGATTCCCAGTCTAGATCTAGACGGGGTAGGGGCAGAGCTCAGGCTCTTTCAGGCGGAGTTCTCCTGCACAGTCTTCAGGTGAGGGGGGGGTCAGTCCCTTTCAAACAGACCCAATGACCTACCTTTTCAGCTGCCAGAGCCTTCTCGTCTGGCAGCACCTTTGGGAGGAAGGTTGGCACTTTTCAAAGAAAATTGGAGTTTAATTACCCAAGACAGATGGGTATTGGATATCATAAACCACGGTTACAGGTTTTATTTCCATACCTTGCCTCCTTTCAGAGGCATGCCAGACGTTCCTCCTCAACAAAGAATAGAGGCTCACAAGCAAATTTCTCTGTTACTCCAACTAGGGGCCATACAGCCGGTCCCTATGCCAGAAGTGGGCCTAGGATTTTATTCTCGCCTGTTCCTAGTACCAAAGAAGGGGAACACGTGGAGACCAATTTTGGATTTATCTATCCTCAACACTTATCTGGGCATTCCCAAGTTCAAAATGTTGACGTTACAACAGCTTTTACCTCTGCTGGGCAAACATCATTGGATGGTAACTTTGGATCTCAAGGAGGCTTACCTTCATGTTCCTATCAGACTAAGTTGCAGGAAGTATCTACGTTTTCGAGCTGGGACTTCTCACTATCAGTTCTCTGCATTGCCCTTTGGCTTATCTACTGCGCCCAGAGTGTTCACGAAGTTCTGGCTCCAGTGATAGCTTTCTTCAGGCTAAAAGGAATACAATCTATCCTTATTTGGGACGATTGCCTGATCTGGCTCAAAGGAGAGAAGAAACTTCTTCATCATTTGGAATGTGATAGCAGTTCAGGCTAAGATGCCTGGGGTATTCTGTGAAAAATAAAGTCCAGTCTAGTACCCTCTCAGGACATGTGCTTTCTGGGTGTAAGACTGAATACAGCATCCCAGATGGCCTTTTGACCCCGGACAAACAAAAGAATCTTTCTTTACTTCCATCAACTATCTCATCAGTCCGGCTGACTGCAAGGACAGTCCTTCAAGCCTTAGGGTTCATGGCATCTTGTATTCTGGTGCTTCCCAATGCCAAACTGCATATGAGGAAGCTGCAATGGTATCTCAAAATGTATGGACACAGCACTGCCAGGATCTGGACACTGTCATTCAAATAATACCTTGCATTCAAAAGGAATTTTGTGGTGGGCTCAGGAATGTCACCTAAACAAGGGACTCTCTGTGACCCGGCCAGAGGCAGTCAGATTTAACGACAGATGCCTCAGACAAAGCTTAGGAGCTCATCTAAATGGAAAGTGGATACAAGACAAGTGGCCTGCCAGACTACAACATCTACATATCAACCTGAAGGAGATGTTAGCAGTCCAGTTTGCATTAATAGCTTTCAAGGATTTACTTCTTCCAGGGCAGGTGTTGATTCTAACAGACAACACAACTGTCATGTGGTACATCAACAAGCAAGGGGAACACATTCTTATCCTCTATGCAGGCACGCAATGTTTTTGTGGGAGACTGCTCTCAGTTTACAGCTCAATCTTCAGGCAAGGTTTCTGCCGGAGCACAGAACTCCTAGCAGATGTGTTGAGCAGAATTATGGATCCCCATGAGTGGATCCTCATGTATTTCAGAAATTGACAGTGTCATGGGGAACTCCAGACATAGATCTGTTCGCTTCTCCACTAAACCATCAGCTGCCAAAGTTTTGCACGAAAAGGTTTCATCCCACGGATTGGAAAGTGGATGCTCTTTCTTTCAATTGGAGCAATCTTCATGTGTATGCCTTTCCACCTCTGCCTCTCCTCCCAAAGGTACTTCTAAAGGTCAGACAGGACAAGCCAAGGATGATTTTAATAGCTCCAGATTGGCCTCGACAGCACTGGTACCCATTACTGAGAAGTCTGGTACGGAAGCCTCCATGGCCTTTGCCTTCGATTCCACACCTGTTGTCCCAGGAGGACAGTCATTTGCTCAATGTCAAACTTCACTCTCTTCACCTAACAGCCTGGCATATTCTGTTTTGAACCATAGAGGGTCTCAACTTCCACAACAAGTTTTGAATGTGATTTTGGAAGCTAGAAGGCCTAGTACAGGAAAAGTGTAGATAAATGGAAGAGATTTTTATTTTGGAGTGCAGCAAAGGATTTTGATGTTTCTGAGCCTAATTTAAGTGTGGCTCTTCAATATCTTACTGAGTTACTGGACAAAGGTTTGTCCTTCTCTTCTATTAAGGTTCATGCTGCAGCAATTTCAGCTCACTATGACTGTGACCCACCATTGTTTTCTCATCCTTTGTTCAGGCAATTTCTTAGAGGGCAAAGAATATAAGACCCCCCACGAGCTCCTACTCCTGCTTGGGATCTCAATTTTGTGTTGGAGAAACTCACTCTACAACCTTTTGAGCCTGCAGCTACTACTGAGTTGAAATATTTATCATGGAAGACTGCCTTTTGTTGGCCATTACCTCTGCAAGAAGGGTTTCTGAATTACAGGCCCTTATGGCGGTTGAGCCTTTCTTAATTTTCCATAAGGATAGGGTATCTTTACGTACTAATCCTTCCTTTATGCCTAAAGTGGTTTCTAGTGTGGCTTTAAACCAAACTATTCATTTGCCTACTTTTATGCAAATCCCCAAAATAAAGGGGAAAAGATTTTGCACACTTTAGATGTACACAGGCAGTTGCGATATTATTTGGACAGAACTAAAGGGTTCAGGCAGTCTCAGCAGTTATTTGTTTCTTTTGCTTTGAGTTCTCAGGGCAAGCCTGTGTCAAAACAAACTATTTCTAAGTGGATTGGGTTTGCATTGCTTTCTGTTATTCCCATCATGGCAAGGAGATTCCAGCTGGGATTAGGCCTCATTCCACTAGGGCTACTGCCACTTGACAGCTTTTTGAGGGGGGTGGCAACCAAGGATATTTTTGGAGGCAGCTACTTGGAGTTCAGTGCATACTTTCTCTAGGCATTATCACCTGCCACTTTACTCTAAATCCAGGGCTGGTTTTGCACTGCTGTTTTGCAGGGCATTTTGGCAGCTCCTGCTTCCTTATAGTTTGGCCATCCTCCCTTACCTCTGCTTTGGGATTCTACCCAAGTTTAAGGACTGCAGCAATGTGAGATGAAGAACATAGTACAGTTTTGTACCTACCATAAATGTAGATGTTCAAGATCCACATTGCTGCAGTCCACTTACTCCTCCCTCCTTCCCCTCTGTAGTTAGAGGCGGTTGTGTGGGTTGGGTTGTAAATATTGTGTATATTGTATATATTGTACATATAATTAGTGCAAGGGTGGTTGGTTGTTTGTTTGCTGTCTTTTGGTTTTGACCTTTATTTTTAGGGTCTTCTGACATCTGGGGCAAGAAAAGACTGAGGATATGACGTCGGTCATGCGCATTTGTACCCTGATGTCAGTCAAATGCGCCTTGACCGACGTCAGCCTTATACTTTGATATTCGGGCCGACCGAGGACAGCGGACTACCCCAAGTGTAAGGACTGCAGCAATGTGGATCTTCGAACATCTACATTTATGGTAGGTACAAAACTGTACTTTTTGTCATTTGATGTTTGGGCATTTTATTATTTTTTTATTTATTTGAGTTTGATGACTGGGGAAGTCTACTGGGCCAAGAAGAGCCTCTTTTCAGTGGAGGCCCTGGGAGAAAAGCTCCACAGTCAAGTTACATTTACAGATAAGCTCCATGATATTTGGAATTGGCTTGTCACAATGTTACAAACATGAAAAGACATAATTCAATACAGAAATTTTAACATTTACATAAAGTGAATATTTTTGTTATAAACTCAATTGTAGCTTTAAAATTTCAAAATATATAGCTAGTAGCCATTAGTAGGTTAGGAAAATATGCTTGGAGAGGGTAATAGTATAATTGAGATTGGAGAGTATAGTACAATAGATACTAGAGAGCAAATTCGTTTTTGGTAGGAGAGGGATTGTTTTGGGTGGGATGAAGTAATAGAGGTAGCTGGATGAGTCAGTGTGAGGTGGAATGGGGGGAGGGGTTTAAGTTGGAGCATGGCAAGGGCATTCCCATTTGGAAGAAAGATGAGAGAGTAGCTGAGATTTGAACTTTGTATGGTTAGCTAGGTTGAGTAGGGGTGAGGGGAGAGAGTTCCACTGTTTAGCTAAGGTGTGGGACAGCAGTAGATGGTCAGGAGGTCATGCAGGTTTGTGGACCTGAAGTAGATTTTGGTTTCTGGATCTGAGTGAGCAGTTGGGAATGTAAGGTTTTAAGGAAGTAGCGAGAGCTTGGCAGTTGGAAGGTTTAAAGATGAGCTTGTGGGCACTGGTGAGTTGTAGGTAACTGAGGTAGTTGGGTAGTTCAAGCCAGTTGAGGGTGAGGAGGAAGTGGCAGTGGTGAGATGCGTTTTTTGAATTGGTTACAAATTTGGAGATCTTGTGGTAGCAGGATTCAAGTTTGGACCGAAGGCCAAGATGGAGATTGGTGAAAAGAAGGGCACCATACATAAGGGAGGGGAGTAGGAAGGTGGATGCAAGAGTTTGACGGGTAGAGGAGCTTAGGAAGTGGTTGTGCCTGTAGAGGAGACCTAACTTTTGGTGGGGTTTCTTGATTGCCGGGTGGATGTGGGTGTCAAATTTTAGTTGTTCATCGATAATGATGTCAAGAAGCTTGGTGTTGGAAACAATTTCAAGGAGGGTGTTGTTTTGGCTCTGTATGGTGAATGCGGATTTGCCATTGGAGTTTTTGGTAGGGGGAAAAAACATTAGTTTGTTTTATCTGCATTTAGTGCCAGATGGTTAGACTGCATCCAGGTTTCTGTTTTGGAGAAGGCTAGTTGGGTTTATGCTAGGAGCTCGGAGGGGGAGAAAGATGAGCAGATGATTGTTGAGTCATCTGCATATTGGATGATAGATGAGTCTGGGATGGATTGGTGAAAATTGTTAATGAATAGGTTGAAGAGGAAGAGGGCCAAGGACAGAACTATGTGGGACACCTGTGGGTGTGGGAAGGTAGGGAGAGGTTGAAGTTTGCCATTGGACAGCTTGTTGGTGGTTGGACAAGTAGTTGGAAAACCAGGCAATGGTGGTGGGAGAGAGGTGTAGGGTGGAGAGTTGGGATATAAGTAGGGTGTGTGAAATGGTGTCAAAGGCCTTTGACAGATCTAGGAATAGTGTAGATATGAACTTGCCTGAGTTGCGTTCGATGTTTATGGTCTCAAGAAAGGAAAGAAGGGTAGTTATGGTGCTGTGGCCAGGGCGGAAGCCGTTTGGGTAGGGGAGAAGAGATTGTTTAGTGTTAGGTGTGCCACGAGTTGTGCTTTTATTGTTTTCTCTAGTATTTTAGAAAGAGGGGAAAGGATGGCAATAGGCCTGAAGATGGTGGTATCAGTATTTTTGCCACTTTTGTGTAGGGGGATGATGTAAGCATGGCGCCGGGTAGAAGGGACATATGATTCTTGTATGGATCTATTTATAAGAATAGAGATGGGATAGGCAATGCTGTCTGCAGATTGTTTGAGGAAGGTGGGCGGAAGGTTGTCGGGTGCATTGTGACACGGTCTGAGTTTGAGGAGAAGTCTTTTTATAGTGCTTGTGGGGATGGGCTTGAGGCAGAAGGGTGGGGAGGAAGGTTGATGGTTAGGGTGGTGGTTGGGGCAGGAGGGGGTGGTGGTTGGGTCTATATTAGAACATCGAAGTTTCAAAACTTCGAATGTTCTAATATCAAATCCTATTCATTGAAAGCTGAAAACATCGAACATACAGAACACCAAATTTTTTCCTAGGGAAAAAATTTGCTGTTCCAAAACACATACACACAACACAAGCACACCAAACAAACAGCAATCCACACACACATACACCTAAAATCTTACACATAACCCTACACTAAACTATACACACACCACTAACTATCCACTTACCTTAACCCAAACCCTAACCCTAGGGTCCATCACTGTCGCACACATACCTAACCCGCGCCCTAATCCTAACTCACGTAACCTGCCGTAACCCTCATGTCCACACAATCGCACATATACCTAACCCACACCCTAACCCGAACTAACCTAACCCGCACTCAGTCGCACACTTACCTGAACCCAACCCGTAACTTTCCACCACAGTTCTGAAAATACCGAAGCAACAGATTTGGACAACTGAATTCCTTCCCTAGGAAAAAATGTGGCTTTCTGTTGCTTCTATATTTTCAGGGAAGTTTTGAAACTTCGATGTTCTAATATAAACCCATGGTCGTGGAGGAGGAGGGAAGGAGGCTGATAGTTTAGCTATGCAGTCTATGAAGAATGAGTTGAACTGGCTGGCTGTTTCAAGATTGGAGAGGTTGGGGTCTGGGCAGGGGTTTTCTTTGTTGCCAGGATGCAGCATGGATGAGATAGAGTCTCAGAATTTTTGGGGATTTGTTGAGTGCAAGGACTGGAGTTTGGAGTAGTGGGCTTTGGGGTCTTTAATTAGTTTTTTTGCAGAGTTTCATAGTTGCTTGTACTCTAGGAGGGTGTTAGGGTTTTTATGTTTTTGATATTGTTTCCATTTTTTGTCCCTTTGGTGCAAGGCTAGTTTAGTATCTTTTGATAACCATGGGCAGGGATTGGTTTTGATGCGTTTGGTTCGGGGGGGGGGGCCTGCTGATTGAGAATGGTTAGGAATGAGTAGTTAAAGTAGAAAACAGCATTTTAAATCTATTCTGCACATACACACACGCACACACATACACACATATATTTGTATAAAAGGTTGGACACTAAGGAGGGAGAAAAGGACCTGTACCGATTGGCTAGACAGAGGGACCGAGCTAGTAAAGATGTGCAGCAGGTAAGGGTGATAAAGGATAATGAGGGAAACGTACTCACAAGCAGGGAGAGTGTGTTGATCAGATGGAAATAGTACTTTGAGGGGTTGATGAATGAAGAGAATGAGAGGGAGAGAAGGTTGGATGATGTGTGGATAGTGAATCATGAAGTGCAGTGGATTAGCAAGGAGGAAGTAAGGATAGCTATGAAGAAGATGAAGAACGGAAAGGCTGTTGGTGCAGATGACATACCTGTGGAAGCATGGAAGTGTTTAGGTGAAAAGGCAGTGGAGTTTTTAACTAGATTGTTTAATGAAATCTTGGAAAGTGAGAGGATGCCTGAGGAATGGAGAAAGTGTTTTGGTACCGATTTTTAAGAATAAGGGTGATGTGCAGAGCTGTAGTAACTACAGAGAGATTAAACTGATAAGTCACAGCATGAAGTTATGGGAAAGAGTAGTGGAAGCTAGGTTAAGAAGGGAGGTGATGATTAATGATCAGCAGTATGGTTTCATGCCAGGAAAGAGCACTACAGATGCGTTGTTTGCTCTGAGAGTGTTGATGAAGTACAGAGAAGGTCAGAAGGAGTTGCATTGTGTCTTTGGGGACTTAGAGAAAGCATATGATAGGGTGCCTAGAGAGGAGTTGTGGTACTGTATGAGGAAGTAGGGATTGGCAGAGAAGTATGTAAGTGTAGTACAGGATATGTACGAGGGTAGTGTGACAGTGGTGAGGTCTGCGGTGGGAGTGACGGATGCGTTTAAGGTGGAGGTGGGATTACATCAAGGATCAGCTCTGAGCTCGCTCTTATTTGCAATGGTGATGGGCAGATTGACAGACGAGATCAGACAGGAGGTCCCCATGGACTATGATGTTTGCAGATGACATTGTGATCTGTAGTGAGAGTAGGGAACATGTGAAGGAGACCCTGGAGAGGTGGAGATATGCTCTAGCGAGAAGAGGAATGAAGGTCAGCAGGACTAAGACAGAATATATGTGTGTGAATGAGAGGGAGGATAGAGGAATGATGAGGATGCATGGAGTAGAGGTGGCGAAGGTGGATGAGTTTAAGTACTTGGGATCAACAGTTCAGAGTAATGGTGAGTGTGGAAGAGAGGTGAAGAAGAGATTAAAGGCAGGATGGAGAAGAGTGTCAGGAGAGATTTGTGACAGACGAGTACCAGTAAGAGTGAAAGGGAAGGTCTACAAGAGGGTAGAGAGACCAGCTATGTTATATGGTTTGGAGACAGTGGCATTGACAAAAAGGCAGGAGTCAAAGCCTGACGTGGCAGAGTTGAAGATGTTAAGATTTGCACTGGGTGTGACGAGGATGGACAGGATTAGGAATAAGTATATTAGAGGGTCAGCCCAGGTTGGAAGGTTTGGAGACAAAGCCAGAGAGGCAAGATTACCTTGGTTTGGACATGTGCTGAAGAAAGATGCAGAGTATATTGGGAAAAAGATGCTAAGGATGAAGCTGCCAGGTAAGAGGAAAAGAGGAAGGCCTAAGATAGGGTTTATGGATGTGGTGAGAGAGGGCATGCAGGTGGTTGGTGTGACATAGCAAGATGCGGAGGACAGGAAGAAATGGAAACAGTTGATCTGCTGTGGCGACCCCTAATGGGAGCAGCCAAAAGAAGAAGATATATATATATATATATATATATATATATATATGTGTGTGTGTGTATGTGTGTGTATATGGATCTACTGTATATAATCGAAAACTCACTTTTTCGAAAATAAACAGTAGACCCATGGTTACGCGAAAGTGCACTTCACCGAAAGTGCACTTTCACGAACACCACTTGAGTGAATGGTTACGGACCTTAGGGTTAGGGCTTGGGTTAAGGATAGTGGATAGCTAGTAGGGCTATCCACTATCCTTAACCCAAGCCCTAACCCTAAGGTCCGTGACTACCGCACCACAGTGGAGGACATTGCCCGTTTGTTCTAGTGGTGTTCACAAAAGTGCACTTTCGGTGAAGTGCACTTTGCGTTAGTGGGCATCTGCTACCGGATTTCAAAATAGTGTAATTTCAATCTCCGGTACTAGACCCATATATATATATATATATATATATATATATATATATATATATATATATATATTTATACTGAGATCACACTTTAAAGGGAAAATTCTCTTAACCCCAATATTCCCCAGTCTCAGTTGTTTGAGTGCCTTTCAGTTGATTGAAATGTTAGTTGATGAAATTGCATGCTGCATTTCTGGTTTAACTAACATGCACATTGACCTTAAGGAGAGGATTCATATAATATATATGTCTAACTTGCATCTAGACATGGCATATAGCTTATGCTTCCTTAACTGCATGCCTGTATTATTTGGGTTTGTATAGCTTTGTGTATATCGAAGAATTCACTGTTCTTTGATAGGGTTATTAATTTAGTAAGTCATACATGTGGTGTCCTTATACTATGACTATAGGACTACTGAATTTCTACTTTCACATTCTTTCACCCAGTGCAACCAGTTACTTGTGATGGCAGAGATGTGATTGGGAGTTGTCATCCATAGTGTTATTGTATAAAAACAGTATTATGTACTGTTGGGGTGTCATCCACAGTATTATTGTGTAATAACAGTATATTGTACTGTTGGGTTGTCATCCACACTATTATTGTATAATAACAGTATACTTTACTGTTGGGTTGTCATCCACACTATTATCGTATAATAGTATCCAGTACTGTTGGGTTGTCATCCACAGTATCATTGTATAATAGTATACTGTACTGTTGGGTTGTTGTCCACAGTATTATTGTATAATAACAGTATACCGTACTGTTGGGTTGTCGTCCACAGTATTATTGTGTAATAACAGTATACTGTACTGTTGGGTTGTCATCCACGCTATTATTGTATAATAACAGTACACTTTACTGTTGGGTTGTCATCCACAGTATTGTATAATAGTATACTGTACTGTTGGGTTGTCATCCACAGTTGTTGTTGTTGTGTCTTTCGGCTTTTCCCGGTTAGGGGTAGCCACAGTGGAACTCCGGTCCGCTAATGATTGGCAGTTGATTTTTACGTGCCGAGTTGCCAGCCCTGATGCACAACCTTCAACGAAGGTACGCCCATTCACGCATGTCTCCACGCAGAAGACGCTGTAGCTGAGAATCGAACCGGACAGCGTCTTACTGTGAGGCGACAACGCTATCGCAGCACCACCACCGTGAAAGTGGGTTGTCATCCACAGTATTATTGTATAATAGTATAATGTACTGTTGGGTTGTCATCCACAGTATTATTGTATAATAACAGTATATTGTACTGTTGGGTTGTCATCCACAGTATTATTGTATAATAGTATCCAGTACTGTTGGGTTGTCATCCACAGTATCGTTGTATAATAGTATACTGTACTGTTGGGTTGTCATCCACAGTATTATTGTATAATAGTATACTGTACTGTTGGGTTGTTGTCCACAGTATTATCGTATAATAACAGTATACTGTACTGTTGGGTTGTCATCCACAGTATTATTGTATAATAACAGTATTCTGTACTGTTGGGTTGTTGTCCACAGTATTATTGTATAATAACAGTATACTGTACTGTTAATGCCGCGGTGGTGCACCGGTAGCATTGTCGCCTCACAGCAAGAGGTTCTCCTGTTCGATTCTCGGCTGGAGCACCTTCTGTGTGGAGTCTGCATGTCCTCCCCGCGTTTGAGTGGCGTTCGAAAGACATGCATGAATGGGCATGCCTTCGTTGAAGGTTGGGCGTCCAGCTGGCACCTCGGCACTGATAAAATCTACTGCCAATCATTAGCGGACAGGAGTTCCGCTGTGGCGACCCCTAACCAGGAAAATCCAAAAAAGAACTAACAGTATAGTGTACTGTTGGGTTGTCATCCACAGTATTATTGTATAACAGTGTACTGTACTGTTGGGTTGTCATCCACAGTATTATTGTATAATAGTATACTGTACTGTTGGGTTGTTGTCCACAGTATTATTGTATAATAACAGTATACTGTACTGTTGGGCTGTCGTCCACAGTATTATTGTATAATAACAGTATACTGTACTGTTGGGTTGTCATCCACAGTATTATTGTATAATAGTATACTGTACTGTTGGGTTGTCGTCTACAGTATTATTGTATAACAACACTATACTGTACTGTTGGGTTGTCGTCTACAGTATTATTGTATAATAACACTATACTGTACTGTTGGGTTGTCCACAGTATTATTGTATAATAGTATACTGTACTGTTGAGTTGTCATCCACAGTATTATTGTATAATAACAGTATACTGTACTGTTGGGTTGTCATCCACAGTGTTATTGTATAAAAACAGTATTCTGTACTGTTGGGTTGTCGTTCACAGTATTATTGTATAAAAACAGTTTTCTGTACTGTTGACTTTTAATGTTTAGGTATAGTACATCTGGCTCTTATTCTGAGGGTGGGGTAGCTTTTTGATTCCCAGTAGTAGTTTGTGAATATTCAGGGGAAAAGTATAGTTCTTTAAATTACAGAAATGTTACTATTTATCCATGCCTACGAACTACAAAAATATAGTAATCATAGGGTTAACAATACAGCCTTGTTCATCAGCTGATCATTGTTAATTACAGTAGCATCACAAGGTCTGGGACATGCTGCTGGAAGGTCATTATTGACTGCATGGAACTGTATAGGCATCCTTCTGGAAGGTCACGTGGACTGTAATGGACTGTATGAACATATTGATGAAGGTCGTGTAAGGGCAAGTGGGCTGCATGAGATTGCATGAAGATGCTGCAGGAAGGTCACATGGGCTGCATGAGACTGCATAAACATGCTGCAGGAGGGTCACGTGGGCTGCATGGGACTGCTGGACAGTCATGTGGGCTGCATGGAATTGTATGAACATGCTGCTAGAAGGTCACGTAGGCTGCCATGGGACTGTTTGAAATATGCTGTTGGATGGTCACAAAGAACAAATATTGACAGCAGACTCATAATCCTAGAGTTCTTTCTCTACCTGAACTTTAGCTTCTGTGGCATTTTTTCCTTTGGCCATTGTTTCACTCTTACTTCCCTTACTCACTAAGCAATTCATAGCTTCTCTCAGTATCTGATTTTCCTACATTTTTTATACTTAATGCCATGATGCCATGATTGAATGCCACATTTCTTACAGATTTTCAATAGCTGTGTTGTATCTAAGTGGATGGCTTATTGCTTTTCTGTCTGTCTGTGTGTCTGCCTGTCCCACTGTCTCTGTCTCACTCACTTCTTACCTCCTTGCATTACTTCTGGATTGTTCCTACTTATGTAAACTTTCTCTGTTTCCTGGATAATATTCTGCCTTTTATCTGTGATTTGTTGGTGTCCTACATTTCCACCAAACCACGGTTCCCTCTCTTTTTTGGCCTGCTTCCATCCACAACTTTTATGTCTGTACACTTCCTGTATCACATGTAACGTGCTTATTTCTACACACCTGGCTTACTTCATCACATAGTTTGATAATAGACACTTCCCTGCTGACATATAAAAGTCTTGTCTGTGTATCTGAGGTATACTTGAGCTGTGTGATGGCCCAGCTTTTTTAACTTTTATATTTTTATCTTAACTTTTGCATTTTCTGTGCAGATGTTGTGTCCCTTATTCAAAGGATGTACTTTATGTGATGCATGTTAGTTAGGAAATAGGTAATATTTGCAAAATTCATGTTTGAGTGTTCCTTTTAAAAAGAGCTCAGTTGCTATATATGAAGTGTAGTACAGTGTACCTAGTGGAGGAAAAATTAAATGTAGAAATAATTAAGTTTACATAGAGATGTGTATGCAGCTTGTAGAGATCTTTATATTGTCTTAGTTTGTACATACAACCTGGGCTTTAATGCTTAGTATATCTTACAAAAAGAACCTCCTGAAGATAGTTTGGTGTTTTGTGAAAGCCTGAGCCAGTAAAATATATCATGAAACTTTTTTGTCAATCTTTTAAACAAAAAGGCTGTATATTCCAGTGGTATTAATTTTATTATACATGAAACACTCTGTTCCAGAATAGTAAAATTAGCTTTGTATAGCCACCTTTCTAAGTATGAACATAGCACTAAAGAGGTTGTTATAACCATGTTCTTACCTGTGAATCTGTCTGTTAGAAGTGAACTGTGGTCTGCCACAGAGATGGCAGTTAACATAGACTTGCATCACAAACCAGCTACTACTTTTAAAAGCTGTAATGCACCTCATACCAATCAGAAGCTCATCACTAATCAGCGACAGCTCTGCACATCATTTTTCTATAATATGAAGGTATCTCATAAGGACAACTAAAACTCCCCATGTATTACCAATTGGTGGTCTCTGCTGCTGAATCGTAGATCCCAGAGATTAATGATTACTTCTGTGAGAGGTCTAAATGTTCAGATGAAATAATCCACCGCAACTTTTTGAACTCCATTTTATATTTCCAATGTTTCTGAAAAAGTTATCCCTGAAAAATTATTGGTGAAATACACATCTTCCAGATTACCTAAGCAAACAACAAATTGTCAAAAGAGAGATAAAAAAATTATCTTAAGATTGAATCACAACATAAAAAGGCACTTTTAGTTTATGCAGGGGGCAAGGCCCCTGCACACCCACACCCCCTACTAACTATATAATCCATCTCTGAGATTGTGCAACAGCACAGAAAGGTCAAGTTTCAAGACCCCCCCCCCCCCATACTGAAACCTCACAGACAGAGCAGTCTGCAGCCAGTTAAACAGAGAAAAAAAAACACTTGCTCTTCTGAGTGTGCACTTCTAGCAACTGCAACCATCTTCTACTGTCATCTAAATGTTATTCTATGAAAAGGTTAGATTAACAAGGCTATTTTCACTTTGACAATAGAATGAGTGGTTCATTTCTAAATGCTGGTACTGTAATCAGTGTCTGGTATGGTAAATCATTCATTCTCTGATTTTTCTGCTTTAAAATGTACCATTGTAGCAAACCACTTGCTACTATATACACTTTTATAATTTGTATTAAGTGGTTTGTTTGCTATATTTTAAAGAAAACAGACCTATGTTTGTAAGAGTTGAAAGAAGCATGCAGAGGTAACAGAGAATGGACATTCTAGAGTCTACATAGAAACACTGCATTGGGACTGGACCTTTTAGTTGCTTAACTTGGAGGAGTAAGGTGCCAAATTAGGAAATACCACTGAGTGCTACGTGAGCAAGCTACATCTCTGCCTACAAAACTGCAGTACAAACAAAAAAAAAAAAAAACCCCACAAGAATCAAAGCATCTTAAAACAAATAAATCAGCCAGTCAGCTATGGCAGTGTACAAACCAAAAGGCAAGCTCAACCACTGTAACAGTAATCAGTGCCAGTAGTAAAGGAAACCTATATCAAATAAGATGTAAACATAAATACATTAAAATAAGTCAGAAATATTATATGTATGTATTTATATAGATGTATATATTTAATATATTTGTGTGTCTATGTATAATACAGAGGGGGAGAGAGAGAAAGAGAGAGAGAGAGAGATAAATATAGATATAAATAGATAGATATAAATATAGATATAAATAGAGAGATATATATAAATATAGATATAAATAGAGAGAGAGAGAGAGACTCTTCCCCAAAATCCAGAACAAGTTGTGCTCAGGGCATCAGGCTGTTCCAGGTCACTCTTTGAGTGTAACTGTTTCTATTTAGAAACAAACATATTCATACAAACACACCTACATAATGACATAGGTATGCACACAAATGCAACCATTGATATATGACACAATTTTATGCGGCATGACACATACATGGACTTTTGATGACATTGCTTTTTGTTTAATCGCTGTTGCAGGTTTGTATAAACCTTTCTCACTTGTATATATGTTTCAGTCATCACATACCCTATCAGTAAATGTCCTGCATGCACATAGTTCCTGAAGTGATGCACTGTTAGACAGAAACACTTTTCTTCATTTTTGTCTAACAGAGTGGCTCTTATGTATGTATAACTTTTCCCAACTAGGGATAGCAGATTGGGGAAATATAGAGAATCCATGAAAACATGAAATCAAGGTAAAACTTATTGGGCATCCTTGTAAGTAATTACCTTCTGGTGCAGTGCTAGCAGTGACCTTGAATGTGAGGAGCTGTTTAATTCATTCCGTTCAGATGAAACATTTATGAACAGTTTTTTTTTATTGATTAGCAGTTGTACATCATTGAAAAAGCTCAATGTGGAGGTAAATGATCTATTACAGCTACAGTGAGAGAACAGATTTATGTTCATCTGTGGTTATAGTTTGAGTATTTAAAATGCAAATATTACATATACTTGATAGAATCTCAGGTATCCTAATTTTCATTCCATTCTTACCCTTTTTCTTATTGCACTTACTTCCCTTACTTCCTGTCCCTGTTTAGCTAAAGAAACTGCATTAAACTATGATGTTGTAGTTTCTAAAATAGTGTGTGTGTGTGTGTGTTGTGTGTGTATTATGTGTGTGTGTGTGTGTCTGTGTGTGTGTGTGGGTGAGATATCTGTACACACATGTATATTATATAACGAGGGGCACATGATAATTACAGTGCAATTAAGTAAATTTAAAAGGTTTTCTTAGTATCACAAGGTGATTGCATTTATCTTCAGTAATTCAAATAAAGTATCAATGTACAGCTTGACTTCATACTTGAATATCTTCTTTGCTGCAGGTTGACTGAGCCTTCATTGCTGAAGTTTGCCAGGGGAGAGTTTGCCCTTTAGATTTCTTCATGTGGCTTCTGTGTGCTTGAGTACTCCATCTTCCTGTTTTCCTGTCAGCCTTCCACCCACCCCACTGGTCTTCTTTTCAATAGGGGAGTTTTAACTGATTTGAGGTCTAGTTCTCTTTTAAACTGAAGCTGTAAAAATGGTAGTGGGCTTCATAGCAAGGCACCTTCCCCCAATGATATTACCCCTGAAGCAAACTGGAAAAAAAAAATCCGCAGTTGCAAAAAAAAAAAAAAAAAAAAAAAAAACTGAAGGATTTGCAGGTGCTGGCTTTATCTAATATTTCAGATCTCTGATAAGCGTTTTTGCATTTTTTTAAGCTCTCCACAGCTGATCAGTAGCAGCCACCAGCTCATCTTTATTTGCCAGGTTTCTAATGGACCAAACTTTGCCTCCCCTGGGCTTTACCTCACCTATGTGTGGGGTTAGTGGGGGTGATCAAGAATGCTAGAGTGTTGATGTAGCATTATACTTTTGTGGGGAGTGTGAAGACCCCACTTAAACCCAGGGCAGTAACTAAGGAGCCTCAGTCCTCATCACTGTCTCTGGTAAGGGAGCATCACTTGAAGCAGGGATAGAAATATACAGTTTCCCCCAAGAGTAAACCAGGAACAGGCTCCAAACCTGGGACTGGACTATATGCTCCTCTCCAGGTCCCCAGATGAATCTTCACACCTAACCACCGCAGAGCACTGTGTCCCAGTTCTAGGTATTTGTCACACTCACTCTTAAATATTTGATATTCACACATACAAACACTCTTGGGAAAGACTGGCACAAATTTACCGGCTATGTCCTCTTTCCCAAATTACAAGGTAACAGCTGCCACCAGTCAAATACCACAATACCCTTCAAAAGGGGTTTTCAATTATGTTGGGTAAAATAAATATTGATATAAATGGTAGCATGTAATCCAAGCAGTAAGGCTTTTCGGAGTGGCCCTGTTGTTATCACAATAAGCATAAACACCCTCCTGTTACTAAAAGTACTTTCTAAGTAACTATCCACAATAAAAGGTAGTAAAATGTTTAACAATGAATAAAATTATTTAAATCATATATACAGTGAATAACTGATTCAATAAACCACAGATTTTCACACACAGGAATTATGAAAATGACACTGTAGGATAGATTTCACACTGAATGTAGTAAAAGTCTGTCTAACTATAGTTCCCTATCTAAAGAATCTGTTCCTGTCTAAAATAATTAACTCAGCAAGGCAAGACGACACTCTTACTTCTGCCAGGCAAGATAAAAATTTATGCTCACTCTTCAAGCTGTTGTCTGGTCCTCAGTGACTGGAATAACAACTCCTACTATTATTGCTGAACAGCTGTAGAAAACTCTGAGTGATAACTACTGATCTGAAAAACAACTGACAACTGAACAACTACAACAACTATTTAACTTGAACTGACTCAGAACCTGTTTTTATAGCAGAATTTTTTTAATTCACAGAAAGCTGTTATGAAAATTTTACTCTCTCATATCAGACTTTGAAAAAGTAAACAAAACATCTGCTGTGGAATTTCTATTCCTTTCAGCTCTGGCACACAATGACACCACATCTAGGTCAGCTGACTGGCATAACCTACATTCAATTTTTTTTTTTAAACATGTACATTTGGTCAGCCAGAAGAACAGCATTTGATTCAAATATCTTGCATAAATCAAAGTAATAATCAAAAAACAAACTTATTTACAAAGTTATAGCTAATCATGCTGGCATATATAATGCAGGGTAATTTACAATTATTTTGAAGTATTTACAAAACTTCAGCCAGTTTTGGGGGATAACAGTATCTAATATCCTTACAGGGAGCATACACTAACCCATCACCCCACAGCAGCTTTGTGAGCTGTGCTATGGCTGCCTTTGGGAGGTTTTGATGAAGTCCAAATGTTTACATGGACAAAAGCACTTAACTTTTTTGTTGTCTCAATCAGGAATTGTAATAAATTGTTTGGTACTATTGGGGATTTGGATGTGGTTTTTCCAGGGATAGAGTTGCTAGTACCTCAATTTCTTGGTTCCTTGTCTTTTTTGGGGGTTACTCTTTATATATTTTTCTGCCTTTGGGAGCTACATGCACACTTCAGCATATGTGCAACCATCACAAACAAACTGACTTTGAGTTTGATTCATCCATGAGTGAGCTTTTTTTTTTTTTTTTTTTTTTTTACCAACAACACCCTGGGTATTGTGGGGGGGGGGGGGCTGCATGCTCCCACCAACTTATTTATGGTAACTACAGACCAAATTGCAAAACTGCATTAGTGGCATACAGGGATAAACCCCTAACTATAACCCAGGTAAACTGATTGTAATTAATGGCTTGGGGGCTTGACAATGGAGGTGGCAGGATGGGTGTGCCCATGCTGGGGAGGAATGGATGCTCCTTGCTAGCTAATGCTGCTCATACCTCTCAACTGTCCAGATTTTTTGCCTCGTGTTTTTGGTCTGTTCTTCAAAATTTATGGTTTTCTGGCAAATCACTGAGGATTGAAGTTACTAGATAATGACATACAATTGAGTTTCAGACATCATATCATTTAGAAAATACCCACTAATGCAAAACCTGTTATTCTAACCACTTTCTAAGTTTATGAGCAATATTTAAAATCTGTTGCTATTTTTGTTCTTTGTCCCCCCCCCCCCATTAGTTTAGGCTTTGTCCAGATTTCTTGTGCTAAGAGGTTGAGAGGTATGATGCTGCTGCTCTCGAAGTGATAACTGTGGGAGTGCAGGAGCAGAGTTGAATGAGTGGGGCCAGTGGAGGGTAGTGTTGGTATAGCTGCTTAACTTTGTGATAGTAGCCCTTGTTGGTGACATGAATGAACATGAACATACTAATAGAGGGACATAGGTGTTCCATATGGTGATTTTGGTGCCCATATCACCTCCCAAGGGTAGAGGTTAGGGCCTCTTGCTAGGATGCAGATGAGAGCACCAGACTCCCTGATGTTTGCCTCAGTGACAGCCCCTCTGGATGGCTCTTGTAGTCGATATGAGGGGGAAATCTAACTCCATGAGGAATAAATGGGCTTGAGCTGATAGGGGTGGTTCAGTAATTGGCAGGTAAATGGGGAAAAAACACCAAGAAAAATATTTGCAGAGAGTGACTGTAATGTGAACCCATATCACAACTTTCAGCAATATACAGTTATTTTGCAATGGGGCAAAATCCATGCACCTCCACATCCCCCTATCCTATAGATACTAACTCCATAATTGCACAGCAGTGGTGAAATATACAGTCTGAATTAGTGCTGACAGTGGACTTCAGTGTTACTGGCACCCACTGAAATTACCATCATACACAGCTTTCCACCCATCTAATGTAACCATCCTTTGAAGTTGCACCATTTCTAGGGAAAGCAGTCCCACTAGACAAGCGTGACATTCACTGCGTTGCTTCTCACTTAGGATTGTATCCAAAATTTCAGCCACACTGTTCCCTCATAATTCCTTTATTACCCATTTCTCAGAGCAACAATAATGTAGTGGAAAGCATGAGTTCGCAAGTTTACATTGTTTTTATTTTATTCCATTAATACTGCAGTCTAAGTAATGACAGAAAAAAAGTGGAGCTGCAGCTTAAATGAAAGTTTAAAGGACTGTCTTTATGATACTTTAGCAAGGAATGGCAGTTGATGATGTGATGCCAAAAATAATTTTTATAATGTCAGATTTTAGAACTTTCTTATGACAGTACGATTACTGTCGTATTAGATCATTGATTTGAATAGATTATCCAGTCATCCATCTATCCTCAACCCCTTTTCCCATTTTTGTGCATGGGGTCAGGATGTCACTTCAGCAGTCACAGTCATCTAGAGCCAAGGTTTACACCACCAGGTGGCTAGCCAGGCTGCAGTGGTTTATTTGTACCACACACTCACACCTAGGGCCAGTGTAGTGTCTCCAATCCACCTGCTGCATGTGATTGGAATGTGGGAGGAAACTGGAGCACCCGGAGGAAAACGTATTCATTATTTATATTTTCAAGAAAATACAAGTAAATACTTGATTATGTTCCATACAAATTTAATAAAACTCTGACATCTCAGCCAAAGCCTTCAAGGAGTAAAACACGTTCTGTCGAATTTGCCAAAAAAACATCCAAAGTCCGTTGGCTACTGTCAAATTTGTGTCAAAATTTAAAATGTAAATCGATTCTTCAAATGACGACTGATTATTTTAATTGTAGTATGGAGGGTGTTGTATATGCCCTGAGATGCCCCTGTAGTAAATATTACACTGGGGAGACTAAGATTTTTTTTAAATTAGGCTATTGGAACATATAAGAGATATTCTTAACAAGAAAACGGAGAGTTCCATAGCTGTACATTTTAATGTTTCACCATGGGGAAAGCAAGGGGCTACAGGATACTATAGTAGAAAAAAAAATAAAGGTTTTCCAATTTGATACAACTTTACTGAAAAAAAACATTTATTTAAAGAATCGATTTACATTTTAAAATTTGACACTTTATCCCCTGGAGGGTTAAATGAAGAATGTAATCGGATGCTATTTATTTAATTGTTTTTTGTAAGACAAGTGTTTTGTACTGTGTTTTACTCCTTGAAGGCTTTGGCCGAGACATCAGAGTTTTATTAAACTTGCTTGGAACATTGGCAGGTCGTTTCTTTCTTTGCTCACAGTTTTGCCAGTTGTTGCAGTTAAATACTTGATTATATGTGATTTACTTTGTGCTGTTATTGCAGCCCTAATTTGTTAATTTTCCTTTGATTTTATTAACCTTTTTGTATTAACATGACATGCCCAGTAATACACCATAGGGTTTTGCATTTTTATCTTTGTCAGCGTGCATTCCTTTTATTGGTTTATTTGGAAAATCTTGGTGAGAAAGTAATTTTCAGTAGACACAGAGAGTCACCATTTGTAGAATTTTTGATTTTTGCGGTCATTCTTATTTTTTTAATAATGCATCAAAATGTTGGCTGCCTTTATACAAGACAAGTTAAGTCGCATTTTTTTCTTTTGACTCTCTGCTTCAACACATGAAACATTTTGAAAGTAGTTGTAATAGAAGAATGGTTCACTGTGTAGCAGCTCATGTGGTATAAACAGTTTTTGACTTTTAATCCATTATGGGAAGTTTTTGAATCTAGTGTTATAGAATGTTAACAAGTTCATCTCCCCAGCTAAACTGGAAATATTGTCTCTTGCCGCCATAAACTTTAACCAGTGATATTACTTTTGCAAGCAACGAATCGTATGGATTCTGAGCATCAAAAATTAGACAAATGTGGCTATACTAGGTCATATTAGGTCAGTTATCCTGGAGGAAAATGTGGGTGTGTATGATTGTGATGATTAGAACAAGACGGTGGTACTCAAAGTGTTGAAGGATAATTTAGGTATGTATGTCGTATTTAAAGAGAGGCTTGATGGAATACTCATAACCTTGGTAAATTTGTATATTCAACCCAGGCCAATTAGGATGGACTTAATTTCTTTATTAAAGTATAGGATAGCTTTTAGGAAGGGTCTCACAATTTGGGCCAGACACTGGAATGCAGTTATGGACTTTGAAGGTGTTCAGTCTGGTCTTCGAATATTAAGGTTTATTGCTTTGAGTACATTTTTGAGGAGATATTTGAAGGGTATGGCGCTTGTACACATTGCAGGGCATAATGGATATATGCAAATAAATTTTCATAAGTTTTTCTTATGCTAGATAAACTTTATCCTTCTATGGAATATTTTGTATAGTAACCATTTTTGAATCAAGTCCCATTGTTGCTTTGAACCATGTTCCTGTCTGGATTACACTTAATTTGGAACTAGTTAGACTAGAGAGACACTGAAGATTCAACTTAGCCTTTTGAAGAGTTGAATTTTTTCAACACTGGCTATCAAAGGAATTACTGCATACCACAAGCACCCCAGCCACTTTAAGGAAACAGGTTATCAATGCACTTTCCAAGGCCAAAAACACTTCATCGATAGGCCCTGATAACATCCCAGGATTCTTACTACATTGTATGAAACGTGACCTCTCTGGTCCATTTGAATCATTTTTGAACTGCAGCCTAGAGTCAGGCTTTGTGCCCAAGAAATGGAAGATGGCCATGGTCATTCCCCTGTATAAAGACGGTACAACCACCAATCTGGGTAACTACAGGCCCATAAGTCTGGCCAGCCTCATATATGAGGTCATGGAAAGAATCCTCATAGACAAGATAAATGAGGACGTGAGTAACTCGCAAGTGCTGGACCCATCACAGTTCAGCTTTGTTAAAAGAAGGTCATGCCTATTAACTTGGGGGACATCTTTGAGAGAGTCACCAAAGCAATGGATGTGGCCAAGACTGTGCACACAGTTTACCTTCATGTGACCAAGGCTTTTAATACAGTACTCCACTCGGGCATTACAGATATGCTCACTAAATTAGGTATGAACCCTTTTATCATCCACTGGATAGCCAGCTGTCTCACCGATAGGACCCAGGTGGTCAGAATAGGTGAGGCCACCTCCACCAAGAGGCCAGTCAGTAGCAGAGCCCCCCAGAGCTTGGAACTGGACCCAGTCCTTTTTGACATCTGTTTCTCTGAATTGGAAGCAAAAGCCTGAAGGTTTATGGCTAAGTTTGCAGATGATTTCAAGTTGGGGGTTATCATGGACCCCCCTGCAGATACTAACCTACTTCAAGAAGGTCTATCTCTCACTAGCAAATTGTGCCAAAACTGTGGTCGTAAACTCAATGCTAAGAAATGTATAATTGTACCCTTTGGGAACTCCCATCCCAGCTAATTATCATGTTGATAATATGCCCCCTAAGAGTCGACTCAGTGGTCAGGAGTCTGGGTATGTATGTAGACAGCAGCCTTAACTTCAACCACCATGTGGCCACCAGTGGTGAGGAAATCTTTTTATGTTGCACAACTTATAAGTAAAGGCATGGCATCTAGGTCCAAAGAGGTCACTAGCCCACTGTACTGTACCTTTATCAGACCAGTCATACAATGCTCCCTTCAGTATGCATCTGACCAGACATATGCAGCACCTACAGCGAGCTCAGAGGTAAATTAAGGCATATCAAACATGGCTTACACAGAGCACCTTAAAGCCCATTCCCTCTTCTAAGTTTCCTATAGATTGCTGAAGGATGATCTATGCCTGGCTTACAAGGCATCTACAAGCCCACACTTTTGAATTTCCTCCATATTTGTATGTCAACCTGTACCAGAAATACAAGGTATAGAGACCTGAATTTCATCTGTGACTTAAACAGAACATGCTGGAGAGACAGATGTATTCCAGAGACTGGCCTTCCTATGGATCAGGTTTCCCAAGACTGCCCTTCCTATGGAACAGGTTTCCCATCCATGTGAAGCTGAGTTAATGTATTACCCAGTTCAAATGCAACCACCTAAACCAGAGCATGTGTAACAGGAAATTTACATCGGACCTGGCACCCATGTCCCTTATGGAGGGAGGTAACTTATAAATGCCTGGTCCTCTATGTCCTATTTGGATACAGAACATCATTATTCTTTTGGGAAAACTTGACTAGGCTTAGTAAGGCCCAGTTGGTTGGTAGCCTAGTAATGATCTATAAATCAGACTGGGCCATTTGTCTGCAGGCTCATCATTTTATGGCTGGGGATAGGTTCACACTTAAATTGGAGACCTTTACATTTAATTTTCAAGGTCTACTAAACAAGTATGAGAAGGATAGGATTTTTAAGTCAGTTTCACAGCAAGAATGGATAATAGGAGGCTAGATGCTGCGACATTTCCCAGAACAGCTGAGTTGAATTTACAGTGGCAGGCTTTAAGGGATACACTTAATAAGCTAATAGAATAGTGTTAGCTTGCTAAATAATGCAGTTTGTCGGCCTGGGAACTCCAGACTAAGTGTCAAAATGATGTAATTTGTATACTGAGAAAACCTAAGTGTCAAAATGATGTAATTTGGGAGGGCCTAGCAAAGATGTTTGTTAGTGAGTTTAAAAACTATTGTTCAGAGAGAGACTGAGAGTATTTTGATCTTGATATCAAACTTATCAGCACTCTGCCTGTTGTCTTATGTAAGTAGTGTCTTAGAAATATGTTTTCTTGTAGTAATAGCTAGAAACTTAGAAGAAAGTTAGACATGTTTTTCTGTTATATCTGAACTTTCCTACTGTATTGTTTTAAGTTTCTATATGATCGCTGAACTCTTAGATTCATTGTGGTGCAGTAGTATTGTCTTTTGTTTTTAATTATTTATTATTAAATATTTTAAAAACTTTTACCTGTGGCTGGTTTGTGTAGAGATAAGTAAGCTCTAGAGTACATAGTCACATTACCAATTGGATAATAATATTGCACAGTAATAATTGGACACCCTTTTAAGGGCCTTTGGGTAGCTGATAAGTATTAGCTGGTGGTGGCAGAAATTACTACCGTATAGTCTGGGTAAAGGAGCACAGCTGGATAATCTGTGTCATCCTTTCCCAGGAGTGTCTGTGAAGTTATATAAATACTTATCTCAAAGTGTGTGTGGTGTGTCAGCTACCTGGGCAGGGACACGAAGCACTGGTGGGACAGAGAGGGTACTGGAGGTTAGCTTGCCATCTAGGCTGAAATTTGGACCCTATAGCTGTGCCAGTGGGGAGTCTTATTGGGGACCTGGAGAGCAAGGGAGCAACCAGCCCCAGACTTGACTGTGATCTCCGTGTGCACTTAAGGGAAATTGTACTTTACTGTGTGTATTTGTTGTTAGTGGTGAGGATTGAGGCTCCTTGATTGCTGGGCCAGGGCATGGTCATCACAACTATATTAATCAGTAGTCTACAATTTGTTTAGACTTCCTATGTAGCATAGAAGCATTGCAGGAGATAACTTCCCTGTAAATGTTTGTTTTGCAGTTTCTTCACATCCCTTCATTACCAGAATTTTTTAGAAAACTTCAAAGGCAGATGGCAAATCCTCTGTAGAATGATGGTACCATAAGATTTCCTGGACCAAGTTAACTGCACCAAGTATTATTGTTGGATGAAGTGTTCCATATCCTAGATTGTACAATTTTGTGGTTGTCTTAAGATTTCTACATATTAACATTTGTTTTAAATATGTTTGGAACACAAAGATACTAAAAGTAGGAGGTAACTTTTTTCAAAAATTACAAAAGAAAATTATCAGGAATGGGGTTCTGACTCTGTCTTATTAGTAAAGGTGACAAATGGTCTAATTTTGTACAAACCCGGGATGAAGACATGTCTGGAAGGTTTATGCCCTACTAAAATCTCTAATAGCTGGAAAGAAGAGAGGCACGATATGTTTGGGTATTGGCAGTTAATAGATCAGCATCAACCTGTTGAGTGGGATTATTTTTAGAGTAACATATGGTTTGAGTATTTGTAGATACAGATAGCAGATGATCTGAAAATGTTTAAAGTCAAAGACAGACAAACTTACTGATGTACAAGAGGCAGTACTTCATCTCATGTGCTGCTTATAAGCAAGGCTTGTAAGCTTGTTATTGTAGTCCATATCTCTGGTCTAGAGAATATAAAAAGGGCATAGGAAAGAAGCTTGAACATACAAGTTTTTTTTTTTTTTTTTTTTTTTTTTTTTTATGGCATAAATATGCCACAGAATCATGGAAATGTATCCTTTTTTGGTAGGGCATTATTTATTTATTTATTTACTTATTTATTTATTGCTTTCATTGACTGGGTAGTCTAATTGGGCTGTTGTAACCCCCTTTCAATGGAGACCTGGGGTGAAAAGCTCCATTTATAAAATGGGCAATTTGATACGAGAGAAAAAAATGTAAAGCTTAAAGTTACAATATGGACATACAGTAACTGAACGGTAAGCTGTACTAGAGAAAATGTGCAGTTAGTAAAATAGTCATTGCATATTAATAACTCCCTACATATTTTATACACCATGAAGGCTTCACTGATTGTTTTCTAAAGTGGTTCATTATTACAGGTGGTATACAGGTGACTGGACCCATATTTTTTAAGAAGGACTTGTGAGGTCAGCACAAATGACATGGAGAGAGATGGGAGAGACCGAAAGGTCTGACTATGGTCAGGTGAGACAAGTTTGAGTAGTTTGTCAGGCACTTGATGGCGCTGGCAGGGGAAGATGGGCAGGCTGTCATAGCTGGAATGTGGGATGGAAAAGAACATGCATAGCTACAATCCAATAGAGGAGGAGAGGCATTGTATTGGCTAAACTGGGGATGGGCTCACAGCTCATGAAGTCACTGACTGGTGATAGGCCTTATTAGTGAGTTGACAGGCCTCAGCACTCACACTCGATGGACATTGTGGATGCTTGAAGTGATGCAGTTAGCCAATACCCCAACCCAGAGGTGTCAGGATACCAGCAATAGCACAAAGTCCCCATTTGGCTGAGTGATTGTCCCTCCAGGCAACTGTTGTGTCATTGGATCTAGAGATTCCCCACCACTACAGAACAAATGGACTCCAAAAGGGGGTGGTCTTAGTGGTCAGCAGGCAGAGCAGGAGGAAAAACGAACCTCTCAAAAAGGACTTACAAGAAATATGTAATGTTATAGCCAGAAATAATTAATCTAGATGTCATGGTCTTTTACATTTGAACGAGATGGGTGGTATAGTAATGAACTGGCATTATTAGATACCTCATTGAGTGTTATTGTTCTTAAATGCAAAAAAAAAAAAAAACTGATTCACCTACCAGGGCTAAATTAATATATACAATGAAGGACCGCTATGAAGAGGATGCAGAATGGAAAGGCTGTTGGCCCAGATGACATACCAATGGAAACATGGAGGTGCTTAGGAGAAATGGCAGTGGAATTTTTAATTAGATTGTTTAATGAAATTTTGGAAAGTCAGAGGATGCCTGAGTGGAGAAAAAGTGTTTTGGTACCTATCTTTAAGAATAAGGGTGATGTGCAGAGCTGCAGTAACTACAGAGGGATAAAATTGATCAGTCACAGCTTGAAGTTATGGGAAAGCGTAGTAGAAGCTAGGTTAAGAAGGGAGGTGATGATTAGTTATCAGCAGTATGGTTTCATGCCAGGAAAGAGCACTACAGATGCAATGTTTGCTCTGAGAGTGTTATTGGAGAAATACAGAGAAGGTCAGAAGGAGTTGCATTGTGTTTTTGTAGACTTGGAGAAAGCATATGACAGGGTGCCTAGAGAAGAGTTGTGGTATTGTATGAGGAAGTCGGGAGTGGCAGAGAAGTATGTAAGAGTGGTACAGGATATGTACGAGGGTAGTGTGACAGTGGTGAGGACTGCAGTGGGAGTGACAGATCCGTTTAAGGTGGAGGTGGGATTACATCAAGGATCAGCTCTGAGTCCTTTCTTATTTGCAGTGGTGATGGACAGGTTGACAGATGAGATCAGACAGGAGGCCTCGTGGACTATGATGTTTGCAGATGACATTGTGATCTGTAGTGAGAGTAGGAATCAGGTTGAGGAGACTCTGGAGAGGTGGAGATATGCTCTAGAGAGCAGAGGAATGAAGGTCAGCAGGGCTAAGACAGAATATATGTGTGTAAATCAGAGGGAGGGTAGAGGAATGGTGAGGATGCAGGGAGTAGAGTTGGTAAAGGTGGACGAGTTTAAGTACTTAGGATCAACAATTCAGAGTAATGGTGAATGTGGAAGAGAGGTGAAGAAGAGAGTACAGGCAGGGTGGAATGGGTGGAGAAGAGTGTCAGGAGTGATTTGTGACAGACGGGTACCAGTAAGAGTGAAAGGGAAGGTCTACAAAAGGGTAGTGAGACCAGCTATGTTATATGGGTTGGAGATGGTGGCATTGACAAAAAGGCAGGAGTCAGAGCTGGATGTCGCAGAGTTAAAGATGTTAACATTTGCACTCGGTGTGACTAGGATGGATAGGATTAGGAATCAGTTGGACAGTTTGGAGACAAAGCAAGAGAGACGAGATTGCGTTGGTCTGGACATGTGCTGAGGAGGGATGATGGGTATATTGGGAAAAAGATGCTAAGGATGGAGCTGCCAGGTAAGAGGAAAAGAGGAAGGCCTAAGATGAGGTTTATGGACGTGGTGAGAGAGGACATGCAGGCGGTTGGTGTGACAGAGCAAGATGCAGAGGATTGGAAGAAATGGAAAGAGATGATCCGCTGTGGCGACCCCTAACGGGAAAAGCCGAAAGATGATGATGATGAATGAAGGACTTAGGTCAGTTAAAATTAAGAAATGGGAATAAAAAATGAGATACTGTATGTTATTAAACAAATCCACACACTAGTTTTGTAAGTTTGACATGACTATACAAGGTATTTGTGTTACTCCAAACACAGCTATTGTATGTATAATATTACTTTTTTTTATTCTCAATAGTATTTCTATTTAAAAGCACTTTGAGATCATGTTACTATTGCTTGCTAGTTGTAATGTCAAAAACTGAAGTTTACTGATTTTTTTATTGTTTTTTTGATTTGTTTGGAACCCTACTTTTTATTAAGTGTGAAATGTCTAATTTCTAAAACTACACCTCTCCAGTTACTCCATCATTGCTCCATAGCATTAGCTTCTCCTGATTCCTCAGCACAGTACTATTCTGTTATTTCAAAAGAGTACTATTCGTGCATTGTGGATGTTGTATACACATTTCTTAGTGTGCGCATTATAATGTTTAGAAAGTCCACAAAAGGACTTCTGACATGTGGGAGGGACTATGTGCAGGTGTGCTTAGTAGCTAGAGTTATTAACTAATAGTGTAAACAGGATTAATGAGATTACACACTTGGAGGACAACATAATATGGAAACTATGCTTTGTTCGTTGTACTCTGTTATTTATTAGGTATCACAGGACTGCAAACCCAGTAAAATAGTTTCCTGAAATGCAAGCAAACTCATTCATACACAAGTACGTATATAGAATATGCATCTAAGTAAACTTATAATCCAATACATAAAATATCTTTTTACATATTTATTTACATTAGCTGTCTTTTTAATTGGTTCCTCTGAACATGAATAATTTGCCTTTGCTTTCAGTTTCTTCATTAAGTATTTGCATGTTACTTTACTTACCTGCCTACCCATCTTTGCATTCATAATATAAGCCAACATGGCAAAGCCATACAGAGAATCTGAGAATACGGTATATAGCAGTGCAGCAAGTATTGCATGTCAGAAATGAAAACCTGTATTTGTTTTAGATAGTTCACATCATAATAAGCAAGTTGGAACTGCCTGCTAGTAAAATAAATACAAGTCCTATTTAAAAAAAATAGTTAATAGAAATAAATGTTACTGCTAGTGTTATGCGTGACTAAAATGGTTAGGGATGTCAAAGTTTGATGTAGTAGACATTTAATATATTTAGAAGCTCTTCCCCTGAAGATATATAGTTAATGGGGCATGTGCTTCATTAATGATTAGAAGTGAAATAGTGGGAAAAGAGAACACTTGAGGGCGTTTAAAGGTTTGCACAGAAGTGACAATTCTTTAAAATGCGAGAAGCCTAGACGAATGCAGTAGCTGGAATGCCTGCAGAGATACCTTATAAAAAGGACACTAGGCTTAAACAATTTGCCCTACATTGAGTGCCTTAAAGCCTCGTCACTGCTAAGAGGTGACTTGTGTCTGTCATAAGACATAACCTGACCCACTACTGTTGAGCCTACTACACATCAAGTCGGACAGTATCAGAAATACTCAGTTCAGTCATCTAAACCATTTCTGCAGAACACAGATCAGTTTGGAAGGACAGATATATCTCACAGGGATACCTTTGCTTTGGAACCTACTTCCCAGCCACATAAAACAAATCCTATTCCTGTCCAAATTCAAGCACAGCTTGGAACAATGCTTGGATAATACAAATGGAGAAAGGCAGCTCCTATGTGTCTTTAATCCAAGACTGGGGCACTTCTATATGTCTATGGTATGATCCCAGTTATTACTACTAGAGGTAATTTAAATCTAGGCCATGAATTTACAAGCCTTAGCTTTCAATTTCTTAACTATTTCAATATTACCTTACTTGCTTGGCTACCTATTACCTGTCTACTAGGCAGCTAAACTAATGTAATATACATACATCCTGCAGTGAGACAGTCTAATCTAAACACTAAACAGAACAGATGATTCCAAACACCTAATGGGAAATTTGGTTAGGTATAAAATGACCCACAAGGGCAGTTAGCCTAGTACTAAATTATAAACCTGTAAGTCAAACCACATGAGTACTATAAAAGCTAGTACAGTTGCCAGCCTGTTGCAATTTGGGGTGCTTTTGATGCAGCCCCTGTGCGCTTGTTTCATCCTTGCATTAATCCCCAACAGCATTACCTTAAATTTGTTAATACTGTGCAAACCAGTGAGAGACCCTGGCCGTGTCATGGATTAAGTCAGTCTTCAAACGGCCAATCAAGGCAGTGAACTGTAACACTATTAGTCTGCTTATGCTTGATACATTACCTAGTGAGTGATTTTTAAATATAGTAAAGACAAAGTAGCCAAACACAGACCCTTGTGTTACCTCCTTGATCACTGCTGCTTGCACCATCTTTAATCAAGATTATCATAATAAATAAATCAGTTTGTTAGCCAAGAAATCCCACCGGGCTTACAGTCATTTTTTTTAGGAGCAACATTTAATCATGCGACTTGTTTGCATTTACATTGTAGACAAATGGAGAATGGGGAAATCAAACCCAGGACTGCTGCAGTGTCTAGTTCTAGCAGCCCATTCTCCTAAGCCTCTCCACCAAACTGCCAAACACCTAGTCCTAGAACAATTTTAAAGGGCCATGGACTAATCCTATAACTTGCGTCGTATTCAGAAGAAAGTGGTATTTGACATATTGAATGGTTTCAGCAGGTCTGCAGAGAGACAGCCCATTATGTATCCATTGTCCCTTTTGTTTACAATGTGTTCAAACAGAATCAGGTTATCACTGGTAGTGCTATGTCCTGCATGAACTGTGTTGTTAAATCACAAAATCACATACTGTAAGATAGCATTAGTCTGATCGGCAACAGTTTTTTAAGCACTTTAGCTAGCTAAGGTAAGGGGAATGGGTTGGTGATGGCCAGTATGACCTCACTCTGCACCCTTTGTTACAGAAGCATCCTCACACATTTGAGATTGTCTCTGGAGCTAGTGTAAGGGTGAAATGTCAGACCAAAGCTGAAGCTACATAGTGTGAATATCGTTTTATGACTCTGTGATTTGGACCATCCACTCTAGGGGTAATAAAGTTAAGAAGTTTTTTTTTACAGCAGTTCCCATAGTGGTTTTGCAGAGAGTTTTAAAATAAAGTGAAACTGTGGTATATTGTATGTCATAATAGCCAAGTGAAAAGTTGGGCAGTGGATGTGAAACATCTTGCAACTCTCTGAATATAAATGCTTCAGATCAAATAATTAATTCTTGTGTTGATGTCCCAAATGCATTCCATTAATGGCTTATAGTATGATTTTTAACTATGTAATGCAATATTCATGTATAGTCATGTATTGTGCATATTGTTACACGTTTCACTGTATACTGGGTAGAACTGCATTCATTCCAGTATTACATGTATACTGCATTTTATTGTGGTTGTGTTATTTGCATAAAACATTTTATTATTTTGTACTTAATCAAATTTGTCAAATTATTTTATTCATCTCTTGATATGTATGCATGTTTATGGCCTGAACCATGGTTGAAAAAGTCATTGGACCAGCCCACCCATCTGATTAACAAACAGAAAATAAATACAATAAAATGCCTTCTTAATCCAGAGACTCACTATGGACTATAGAGGATAAAGAACAATTCTTAAATAGGTTATAAAGCATCATTAGACCTGTTATGGGCACTATATTATTTATTAATCAATAGCTCTGAGAATTTTTGGTTTGCCTTGTCAGTTGGCATTAGTTCTTGTCAGGAAATTATGGTGATCCCCACAACTCTGGATTGTTGTGTTCTAGAATACTGGACTTTTTAAAGCTCTACTGCTTTCTTACATTTTTTCCTGCTCCCTTACTCTGTCTTACTTGGCTTATGTGATGAGCAACAGGTGTTCTATAATATTTTTTCAAAGTTTTGTGAATAACAGTGCTGAAATAAGGCATTTAAGTCATTAATTGCCAAACGAGAACTCTCCTCTATTCTGCAGAAACAATATTCCCTCCTCAAAGCTGCCTATATGATTCTACATAGTTGCAGCCATTGCTAATGTATGTTTATATCTCCACTTACTTTAAGCTATTATTTTGTATGTGCACAGCTCCCAAACCTTAAAACCTATACCCTGCTGTACTACTACCACCTTTTTATCTACTCTTTATCCCCCTTGCTATACTATTTCTTCCTTTCCATCTGTCCTTTACTGCTGATTCCCTCTGTTAACATACTTGTCCTCCCCTTCCTATCACTACTTTGCTTACAGTGACCTGCTTTTTAATTCCACTCACCTGTACTACTCTGGTCTTTTCAACAAAGAACTCTAGCTTTGTTTTTTTTTTCTTTTTGACTTGGCCTGCTGTGATCTGGTGTAACCCACTCCTGTACCCTACCCCATTCCCACCCACCCCCACTTCAACTAGATTTATACTTTTCGACCCCCACCCACATAACAGCCAATCACAACCTAGACTTCAACTAATTGGATAAAATAACTAAATCTACTATACACCGCCCCAACTCTTCACTTATCAGTACTTAATCAAAAGTCACCACCCCCTTCCTGCTAGTTCATAACCCTTTTACCCACATACACAACACTGCTCATATAATCTATCAGCCATCAACTCTATTACACACATTTCACTCTACACTCTAAAATATCAAAGTACCCTAATAAAATGCTTCATTGTAATAAGAAACACTTTAAACCTAACAGCCCTACACATCACCACTAGCTCAGTGCTATTACTCTTATACTCTCTCACCTCATATTATTCTCTAATACAATCCACCAGTTCCACTCCCTGACAAAACCCTTAATTATCTCACCTAAATAAACCATTAAACTATATTATAGCTCCAACTCTTTTCTGTACGAGCCACATATATTACCATGCAAACAAGTTTCAACCTCTAGCAGTAACATCCAAAACCTGTCAAAAATATGCCAAACTACAAAACAGGTGTGCCAAACTCCTTTTACACCTTATTAAGCAATTAAACTACTCCAGGGGCATCCACTGTAATCCTGGTCCATTCCCCTAAATAATATGGTAAGCAGCTCTGTCACATTCAACCCTGGACTATTACACCAGAAAACATTCTTCCCCACTCCTCCTTAATATGAATGTAAGAAGTACTGGAAATGAAGTTCATGATCTGCATGCCCCACTCTCCCTCTATTCTCCTGATACTATAATATTAACAGAAACATGACTAAACTCCAACTATAACAACAACGAAATTATAGCTCTCGGATATAATATTCTACATAAAGATGGGAAAACCAGAAGGGGCGGGGACTAGCAATCTTATTCAAAGATCACCTAATACTTGACTATTTAGAATTAAGCATCCCTGACTTTGAAAATGCAGAACTAATTTTTGCCAAATTAAAAATTAACCCCAAAAAACACATTAACATCATAGGTGGTTATATCCCACCAGAAAACAATATTCCCACACTAGAAAACATGTTACACTGGATCTTCAATTCCCTCCCACAGGAAACGGTCCTGAAGGGTGACTTCAAAATTGACTAGCTCAACTGCTGCTCTCAGAATTCAACATCCCATGTTAACCACCATGGGTTCACCCAACTCATCACATTCCCCACAAGGACTGACAAATCTTCCAAATGACAGTCTGTCCTCAGCTGGATTTTGGTTAACAGCCCCACCCTATAATTTCAATCAGGCTGTCTTCCTAATGGCCTGAGTAACCATCAGCCAACCTTTCTTCTAAAAACTCGCACTCACCAAACTAACCAAACCACCTACCACTTAATTATAAATAAAAAAAACTCTAAAAAGCTGCATCTGGAAACCTCTCAGACAGTTACCCCTAGAAGACACTGTTAGCTTCATCAACACCACTTTCTTAGATGTACTAAACTGCTATGCACCCCCCCCCCCAGAACTATTAAAGCTAACTATGCACCCTGGCTAAGAAAAGAATGCAGATCCTTACTCAAGGCTAGAGATAAGGCTTGGGAACAGTTTCAGAAAAACAAAACCCAAGTCACAAGACAAACATTCTTAGAACTGCAAAACAAAGCTTAGAAACTAGTAAAATTAGACAAAATCAACTACTAGCACAATATCCAGAAAAAAAACACCACAATAACCCTCTAAAGTTCTAGGCTGCAGTTAATAATATACTTCTGCCAGATAAATCAGCTACTCCCACTGCAATATCAGCCAGCAACTTTGATAATATAACAACCCAATTCAATAAGTACTTCACAAAAACTATCCAAGCCCTTGCAAATTCTCAGAGCACCTCCAACAACTGTGTCCCTTTTACACTCAGCACAGCACCAACTCCCAAAATAGCACCAGTCACTTTATATTACACCTGGTGTCTGTTGATACCATAAAAAATACTTAAACTGAAGCCAACCACCCTAGCTGCAGACAGTCTCCCAGCTGAGTTTCTGTAAATTGCAACAGAAGTAGTAGCATACTCAGTAGCCATACTCCTAAACAGATCAGTGTCAGAGAGCCTGGTACCTGTTATTTGGAAAATTTCCCACATTATACCTTTACACAAGGGAGGTAACTCCACCAATCTTACTAACTGTCATCCAGTCACCCTTTTTTTAAATCCTAGAGAGAGTCATATTTACCTAGTTCATGGTCTACCTTCATGCATATAAACTGTTAACAAACACTCAACACTGTTTTTGCCCCTATTGCAATACATCCACAGCCCTAATGTCCTTTACTAACACAGTGAACCACTATAGAAATAACTGGCAATTTGTATCTGCCATATTTTTGGACTTGTCCAAAGCCTTTCATATGGTAACTCACAATAAACTCATCAGTGTGCTCTCCACCCTAAACCTTATTAGCTCCTCTATCACCTGGTTCCAAAGCTACCTATCAGGCAGGCCGTCCAATGGGAACACCCACCCTTCCTCTCCTCTCCCAGTTGCCTTAGGCCTGTACTCTTCTCTCTCTTCAGCAACCAGCTCCACACCTCATGCCTCAGTGGTACATATGCAGATGACTCTACTCTACTCTGTGCAGCCTCCTCCCTACAAGACCTCCACACCAACTCTGTGCAGCCTCCTCTCTACAAGACCTCCACACCATAACCCAAGATTCCTTTCTGTCTGTGGAAACATGGCTCACCAACTCCCAACCAGGGGCAGCTCGCGCTCTTGTACTGAAGGACTGCAGCCCCCAGCTGTAAAATAAAAGAAATAAAATTAGCTGCGAGTCCCGGAACTCTGCTCATGCATGCTCGGCGATTTCCCGGAACTCTCCGCATGCATACAGGAATCCGGACTGCTGTTTAACCAGTCCGGATTATGAAGAGAAAGCATCAGAGTATAGATGCTCAGAAGTCTATGCAGTTGCAACCACATAGACTGGAAGGGGATCAGACTGCAACATCTGCAGGCATGTATGGATAGATGCTCTTGCGGGAAAAAATTATCCAGGCAAACACAAACCAAGTAAAAATTCAGATGTAAGGTGGTGCACAAAGGACGGAGCCTTGATGTATATAAAAAAAGTTTTTATGATAAGTCCCAACACATACAAATGCTATGATCTGTTAGCGAATATCTCACAATTTTAACAGACAAATTTCCAGATAGTCCAACAATACAAACACGATTACTGATAACAAAAACTCAAGGAAACAAACAAGACCAGCAAACAAAGAATTAAGCACTTTCGTCAGGTGTTTGACTTCTTCAGAATGTAGAATTGCTGGCTAACCAAGTTTAAAATAGTGCGTCAGGCCAATCAACTAACTGACTGACTCTACATCACTTCCTACTGATTAACTAGGGTAAAAAAACTTCCATAACAAAGCAACCCGATAACCTATGTGTACATTGCATACTATATACATATAGGAAATGATATAATAGTATCTAATAAAACACTTTACATAAACAGCTAATATATAAAATAAATAAATGATATATGAGAATGAAAAGTTACAATATATTGCATAACTGTCATAGCATAAACATATATTTCAATCTCAAAAGCGAGGCCAGAGAAATTCTGTCATTAAGACCTGAGGGGTGACAGGCATTCAACGTAATTTGCCATTTCAGTTCAATAAATTCTAAATAGTCATCTACAGATCCTCCTCAGGGGCCCAGATCAACTTGTTCTAATATAAAAAACCTAAAAGTATGGTTTGGCTGATTACTGACATGTTTATACAATGCATTATTCCCATTCATCTGCTTAATATCATACAAGTGCTGATAAATTCTAAGCCTGAGTGCATTTTTTGTTTTCCCCACATAATAATTTTTGCATATTTTACAAACTGCAATATAGACCACTCCCTTAGTACAGCAATACATTTTCTTATTATTTGTTATATAACCAAAGTTTTTGAGTTTTATCCTATCAGTGTCCATAATATATGGACACTGAGAACATCTACCACATTTGAACGTACCCCCCTCCCTCAGGCCATGTTGGTTTTTCCTCTTGTATACCTGTACATCCGTATCAAAATTTCCAATATTTATAAACCACTTCTCTAATTTCATTAAAATTAGGTGTATAGGTAAGTGTAAGGGCACGTCCCAAATCTGTTTTTTGTCTCCTATTTTCCTGAGTGTCACTATTGCCCTGACTCAATAAAGAAGTAAAATGTCCACTTATTCTCTTGTTTTTAACCTCATTAATAATGTCCATAATAAAGGTCTCAGGGTAACCTCTTCTTAAAAACATGTTCATCATTACATCACATTCATTGTAAAAATCCTCCATACTGGAGACCATTCTGGCCAATCTAACATATTGGCCTTTTACAAGGGCTTTCTTTTAGTGGAATGGGTGCGCACTGGTAAACTGTAGTAGAGTATTTGAATAGGTTGTTTTTTATATAGCTGGGATATAAAGCAATTATTAACATAATCATTCCTAATAGTTACATCCAGGTAGTTGACAAAATCTAGTTATTTTTTTCATGTTGAATTTCAAAAAACTGGTAGTACCATTAATATAAGAAAAAACCTATTCAGGTCTTCTTCGGTACCATTCCAAAACAAGACAATATCATCTAGGTATCGGCCATACAATACCCACAAAGTCCTGTATTCTGAATTGAGTACAAATAAATCCTCCCATTGTGCCAATACTACATTAGCAAAAATTGGGGCACAACATGCACCCATTGCAACACCTTGTCTTTGCCTAAATAAATGTCCCTCGAAAGTAAGGAAGTTATTTTCCAATATAATTTCCATACATGTCCGAATTGTAAGAATGGTCTCATGACTGAGGGTAGTGTTGGTACATAAAAAATCATAGAACCATTCCAGGCCTAATTGATGTGGAATGACCGAGAAAAGGTCACATACATCAATAATGGCCAGGATAAGGCTCCTGTCATATGTACCTTGGTCAACTTTCCTGAGAAAGTCCCACGAGTCCTTTATTATAGTTTTACGACTATCAAGAACATTTTTCACTTTGTTGTCAATAAATTTAGCTATGCTAAAAGTTTTTGAGGCCTTAGCATCTACAATAGGCCGTAGAGGTGGGTTAGATATAGATTTATGAATTTTTGGCACTCCAAATATGGTTGGTGTTCTAGGGTATTTAGTTGTTAGATAATCGTAGATCTCTAAGGTGATTTGGCCATTTAGAAGTAATTGTTCCAATTCTAGGTCTATATTGCGGTACGCTAGATTCAATTCATTACGTGAGGCCTCAGAATATACTTCAATGTACAGTAATTCAAACATTTTACTGTTATAGTCGTCTATATTCATCAAAACAATACCCCCGACCCTTCTCTGGCTTCATGAAGCTGACATTATATTGATGGAGAATTTCGTTTAGAATATCTGTCTCTCCAGTACTAAGATTTCCCATACTAGTATACTTCCTTTTATCTAATAATTTCCTGATGTCAGCCTCACACAGTCCTTCAAAAAGTTGTACTAAGGGGTGGTAGGGGGGATAGAAGGGACTTGGCCTCCTAAGGCTTGAACAGTCAGTCATCAATTTAGAGTCACGAAAAAATAATGCAAGATTTAATTTCCTAGTAAAGAGTTTTAACTGTAGTATAGAATCAACCACACATCCTTTACTTGTTGGTACAAAGTTCATACCCTTAGATAACAGATCAGCCCATTGACTATTAATGGTTAACTGACTATAATTGTATATACTAAAGTCACCTAAAGCATTTGTTACAATGGTACATGCTCCTTTTTCCAGATCAATGAGGTTATTTATCTCCGATATGCCCCCCATCCCCCTTCCGTGGGGCAGTCCGGGAACTGATGACTATTTAGAATTTGTTGAACTGAAATGGCAAATTAAGTTGAATGCCTGTCACCCCCCAGCTCTTAATGACAGAATTTCTCTGGCCTCGCTTTTGAGATTAAAAAATATATGTTTATGCTATGACAGTTATGCAATATACTGTAACTTTTCATTCTCATGTATCATTTATTCATTTTTATATATTAGCTGTTTATGTAAAGTGTTTTATTAGATACTATTATATAATTTCCTATATGTATATAGTATGCAATGTACACATAGGTTATCGGGTTGCTTTGTTATGGAAGCTTTTTTACCCTAGTTAATCAGTAGGAAGTGATGTAGAGTCAGTCAGTTAGTTGATTGGCCTGAAACACTATGTTAAATTTGGTTAGCCAGCAATTCTACATTCTGAAGAAGTCAGACACCTGACGAAAGTGCTTAATTCTTTGTTTGCTGGTCTTGTTTGTTTCCTTGAGTTTTTGTATCAGTAATCGTGTTTGTATTGTTGGACTGTCTGGAGATTTGTCTGTTAAAATTGTGAGATATTCGCTAACAAATCGTAGCATTTGTATGTGTAGGGACTTATCATAAAAACTTTTTTTATATACTTCAAGGCTCCGTCCTTTGTGCAGCACCTTACATCTGAATTTTTGCTCTTGTGGGAAGATGGGACTTTGTAGACAGTAAGAACGGACTTTGTATTATTTCAAACTAAGCTGCTGCAGGAAGATGGGACTTTCTAGAATGAAGTTGCTGCAAGAAGATGGTACTTTGTAGAATGAAGTTTCTGCAATTATGAACTCTGGTACTGGGGAGGGTGTGTGTGTGTGTGTGTGTGTGTGTGTGTGTGTGTGTGTGTGTGTGTGTGTGTGTGTAGAAATGGCCAGAGTGTCGAATCACAAAAAAAAAAAAAAAAACACATAATTGACTGCACAAACAATCAGCAATGGAAAATATAACAAAAACATTTTTTTGCAGTGAGGCAACCCCCCCTATACCCCCAGTTGGCATGCCCCACATCCCCTTCTACTTGTATGTAACAACTCTAAAATATACACCCATGGCGAAAAGTTAAAACCCCCCTGATCTTCACTGCTCAGCGATCGTTTTGACATAATGTGCAACAGGACTGTACTTGTATACATATATATATATATATATATATATATATATATATATATAATGTTTGTTGTGGAACTAAACTAGTATAGTTAACTTATTTCATGCCACCAAGATTTCCTTTCCATTTCTTTCTTGTTTGACCACATTTTGGTTTTAAGGGAAAGTTATTTGATGTAGAATGAATTAATGACATTAACTAGGGACAGTAGATTAAGGTAGATAAATGGTTAACTACTCTTAAGATTATGTAGAATGAATTACTACTTGAAGTGGAGGTAAATAAAGATAAGTAAGATAGACGGGTTCCACCCCGGATCATCTAGTGCCTAGATCCGTTCCCCAATCTGCTGCCCTGCTCTCTAACTCTTAGTTATCGAGCAAAAAATGTCTGTTCCCCAGATTTGGCACTCTTTCCTCAACTCGGACCTCAGGAACAAACCAAGTCTGTTACCCGTGCCTCTCCATTCTATTAAAAAGCCAATAAAAAAAATAAACATTTTTTTCTACTTTTTTAAAACTGTAGTAAACTGCTTGCTGCAACCTATAACACATACACTGCAGTTCTGTACCACAATTCAAAAATACCAGTATGGAAGTAAATGCCGCTGCTGCATTACCAGTTGATTGGCATGTTCTGATTTCCCCCCTAACACATTGCTCCCAGGATGGTTACCCCCTTTACTCCACTGTAGCTACACTTCTGCTCCCTAGTTTCAGCGTGTTGTCTTTTGCATTTTTGCTGTTGTGTGCTGTTTCTTCCCATCTCTAAAAATATTTTTTCTTTGTCAGGCATAAAACTTTAAGCTGATCCTTGTTGACAGTAGCCATATAATCATTTGATGCAGTTACTGTACCCTTCCCACAAAGACATGGCTTTATTCTGACACTGTATTTATGAAGGTCAGAGAAACAGTAAATTACTGCAGTTACATAAAGGGATGTCCCCTGGCACTTGGGAAACAGAACACCTTTTCTCTCTTTCTCACCTTACAAGCATAGATCTGTTTCAGAATGCTATTGATTTGTACCTTCTCCTGGTGTTATCTAGCACTTAGTCTAGAATCCCAAAATAGCACCCGTTGTTTTAATTCACCTTCAGCTAGCTATAGCAGTGCTGTACTTGCTATGGTTCTGCTTGTTGTGCAGTTCACAAGTGCACACACAAACCTTATTTTATTTATTTAAGACTTGTAAATCGCTTTTCTGCTTTTGCATGTTTAGTTCAAGTTTTGTTATAGGTAGCCATTTTAGTGGTTACCTTCTTACTGTCATTCACTTGACTATGGAATGTATTTATTAAGCTAATGATATTGTCTTGCTTCCCTCACTCTTGTAGTTTATTTTTATTTTTGTTTCACATTTGTTTACTGGGAAAGTCGGACTGGGTGAAACTCGTTTTCAGTGGAGGCCCAGGGAGAAATGCTCCACATACAGTCAGACAATGTAAAAAGGGCATATAAAGGTTACATGAACATATGATAAGATGACATAAAATTACATACAATGAGATATACAGGATACATATAATTAATTATTCTTCCATGTTACAATAATAAGCACAGGTTTGGCAAGATAAACGGCATGCTTTCTTATTTAAAATCTTTGTGTACAGTGGTTTCCTTCTAGAAATTTTATGAAATTCTAAAATTGACTGATAGCAGAAATGGGTTTTTTATCATAAAAAGTGAAATTCCAGATTTTGACTTGTACCATTTGAGGGGGGTATAGATATAGTTGTGAAGACAGTAGGAGATGTAGTCAAGGAGGGTAAATTAGTAAGACAGTTGTTGTGTCTTTCAGCTTTTCCCGGTTGGGGGTCGCCACAGCAGAACTCCGGTCCGCTAATGATTGGCAGTAGATTTTTACGTGCCGAGTGGCCAGCCCTGACGTGCAAATTAGTAAGACAGTGGTAGATATTAATTCTTATGGGTTGGTAAGGTCTCCTGTATAGGTCTAGGCTAACCACAGCCATGTATTAGAGAAGTGGGTTTAGAGTAGCTTTTTAAAATGAGCAGTGTTAGAAGCGGACCTAACGGTTTGAGGGAGTGAGTTCTAGATTTTAGCTACATAGGTTGATCTGAGTCTCCAGCAGTATTCTTAGCCTTGTTTACTTTTAATAGAGATTTATTGGTGTAGTGTAGCAATCTGTTACTGGTGTAGGGTTCAATTGTGTTTTGGAGGACCTTTTTTTTCTGGCTGGTAGAGTAGTTTCTGAGCAGTTATCAGCTGATTATAGGTTAGTAAATGTGGAAGTTCCAACCAGTAAAGTTATTTTAGGCTAGACAGCAGAGTGATCGAGATGAAGATTTTGTAGCAAATTTTACGATTTCTATTTTTTTCTTCCTGTGGCAGATCTTTACCAGTATTCAGGTTTGGTCCTGTTTGGTCCTTATTACTTTAGCAACCCTCCTTGCTTTCCAGACCTTAGTATTATAACTTTTCTTTTTTCTACAGTGGCCTTTATTAAATTGATTTAATCCTGTATGCATTAGTGTGGCCCTTGTTTCCTTGAACATAAATAATTTGTTGTAGAATGACTATTACTTTATCTCATCATTTTCGAACATATGAAATAAATTTTGCTTTAGTGCATGTTTGCTGACAACATTCATGTCTGAATGTTAAGTATCTTTTAGAGGGATTTTAGCCACCCCACTCCCAATTTTGGCCAGCCTGGCAAAATTTGAAACCACTAGATATCTTCCCCCATTTGGTCTGTTTGGTTTTGCTATGGTGGGGGGGGGCAAGTGTTGGATCTAGCACTAAGCAACGTTGTACTTTGGACACATCTTTCTGCAGTGATTAAATGCATGCTTGTATGCTTCAGTCTATAAGGAGCTGGTTTATCTGTCATGGGCTGGTCAGTTGGCACCACTCAATTTGACTGTCTGTATGTGGTCTTGCTGAGTGTAGGAGTCGGGGCATTGATGACATGGACTGATGCCTTGTAACAGTTGCAGCAGACAAACCTTTGTTACTTTATTCCTTTTAAGGGAGCACCCATTAGGCACTTTTATATGGGTTCTTAGCTTTACCCAGAAGTCCTGACCAGATTGACTGACTTGATTAGAATACTGTTGTGTGTTGGTAGAGAAATAACTCCAGTTCTGTCACATATAAAGTCCAATGCACTCTGCCTTTCTATTTGTCTAACACAAACATTGCCACAGTTTTTCTTTTCCTCATTTTACTCTGACACAGTGAACACTTTTCTTAGTGTAGTCACTGCTGAGGAAATGTTCAAATTGCTATCAGACTAGAGCAAATCTTCCTTTAGTGAGTATTTTTTAGCTGTGTGTTTACTATTGTTTTGTTCAGTTTCTGTCAGTACACCATACTATTATGCTGAACATTTAGTCTTCCTCTCTTCCTGCATTTGTCATTGTCTTATTTTTTTTCATCTTTACTTCATGTTAACTCATTTAGTGTCCTGTTAATTTCTTGTCTCAAATAGAGGAAGCAGGTTTTTGTATGCCCTGATGATTCTAATTAATTTTAAAGTCAAGATAGCTGTGGCAGGACAGGATATCAGAGACTGAAATATTGGTAGGAAATGAAAAAGATTGTCAGTGGGTGAGTATATTAAAGAATGCTGAGATTGAACTTAAAAGAAATGAGGGAAAATCTCCAATGAAATGAAAGGTAATAATTATCTGCAGTTATACTTATCTAGGCTAATATTTTGTAATTCTAATTATGATGTTTGGTGGAATGCAGCTCTTTACGGAATCCCAGCTCACAAAACTATTAGTTCGGCCTGACTTAATGATGATAATTGCAGTTATCTAGTGTAGTTCTCTAATTATGATGCATGGCAGATTGCAGTAGTAAATGAAGCTTTACTTATGAAAAAGGACATTGTGCTGCAGTTCCAGAGAAGAATGATGTCTTCATTAGTATGACTGAATGAGACATTGAAGCTGGTTGCTTTTGAGCAAGGGAGAATTTAGGTGTCATGAGCTTGCAGTAGAAGAGCCATCGATTAGCCACTGGCTGTTTTGCAGACTTTTGTACAAATGGTATTGTCCTGTCTTAGCTCACAGGTTGAATTTTGTATAGTACGCCCTTGATTTCCAAGAAGACAGATTGTCTGCACCTCTTACTCACTCCAGAAACCACATTGGTGATAGTCTAGTCTGCATGGGGTACCTGCAATTAGAATAACTTTTTAGTGTTGTTAGGCATGTTATGAACTTAGTCCTTCTGTCTTAACATAGATGTGTACCTTGTTTATTGGAAATGTGTGAATATTTAACATTTTTAAAGTAAAAGTATGTGCATTTACTGTCTCTTGACCGCCCAGATTGTTTTGATAGTTGCATATTGTTTTTGATTTCATTATTGCCAGAAGATAATGCCTTTTAACAGGTTCACTGGTGCAGTAGAACACCATTTTCCTCTGTAACACCCTGAGGTGGATTATCTTTCTGCATTCACGATGGCTGTCCTAAGGGGGCATAGGATTGATTTGTTTGTAGGTATCCCTTCTATGCCAAGTAGAAGGACTGGATACTACCAATGTAGATTATCCTATTAGTGAATACCAAAAGTCTATTTTAGTAGGAACCTTTGTCATTCAGTGGGAGGGCCACATGGAAGGGTTGCCTACCAGTATAGGGTGCAGAAAATAGAAAATGTTTACTGGCTCCATAGTATTCTGATCTTAGCATTGAACTGTTGGCTCACAGCTCTCTCGTGGTCATTGCAGGGTTGAGGTTCTGATAAGAGAGTATACTTACCAGAAAAGCTGGGCCTGCATTCCCATGTAGTTACATGAGGTATAGGTCACAATAAAACCAAGTTGAACAATGAATGGACCTGTAACTGATACCACCAACCAGTAGTTCTGAGAGCCTTTGTTATCATTAAGGCAAAAGCACAAAAAAAAATACATTAAAGTACTTCATGTTTTAAGGTATTTGTTGTAATTAATTTATTTTATTACCTAGGGAAGTGATTTCATTTTATTATGAATTGTATTATTTTATCTTAGCTCTGTAACAGAACTCCTTCCGTAATGTATTACTTATCCTTGGCAGACTTTTCTTTCTCAAAGAACATTAACAAACTCTTTGCATAACTCCTTTGCAAAGTGCCACCTTTTCTTTGATCTCTAAGTACCCAATCTCTTTTTATTCTTGCATTGAATCTGTCCTTATTATCAGCTTTTTTCACTTAACTTTTTACCTCTGCCAAGCCTCTAGCATAGAGGGATAAAGCCCTGACTGTAACCCTGACCTGGGATTGATTATGCAACTCAGGCATCTAATGGAGCTAGTGAAGAGGGTGGATATGACCACCCTGAAGGAGTGAGCGGCCTGATGAGCAAATTTCCCACTGATCCCAGGTGGAAGATTGGATTTGGATTGCCAGGTAGAGCATGAGGGAGGGTGAGGAGGAGTGCCTGGTACATGGCCTCAGGAGGGCACATCCTCCCAGATCACACCTCATTATCTGCCCAGCATATGATTTAGTTAGCTCGGCATGCTGGGAGTAGGGCCTGGGGGGTGGGGTGGGGAGTCCTGATGTACTGGTGGGCATTTATGATGCTGGTGGCTCTAGCTTCACTCCCTGCCTCCTTCCTAGACTGAAAGTAATGTCCTCTCCTGGGTAATACTAGTCATGGCCGATCTTTCTTCTTTTCCCTTCCCTCAGGTGATGCCTGGAGAAGGTTGGTGCTATGGGAGAGTACCAAACAGCTGACTGTCATTGCTGCAGATCATGAGGGAACCAAAAAAAGATCTCTTTCTCGCCTTATCTTTATTTACCTATTTTTTTTCTTTATTGTAGCTATTCCATAATAGACTGCTTTCACCTCTTGAAATATTTCTGATTTTCTAAGCATGTTGTATGTCCCTTTAGTTGTTATGCATTAAGCTTTTTCCTTTCTCATAATCATTCAAGAATGCATAAACTGCTGAACTACGTAAACATTGTAAATGTATATTTTATCACCACTGCTAGTTTAATGTGTCTGTTTAAATGTAATGCATCATTTTATCTCATTTTCTTTCTTCTTGATAAACACCAGAAGCTCGTGTTTTATTGCTTTGTACTCCCCAAAACAATGTTGCTTTACTAATTGTGCTTCCTTAAACTGTATAGGTTCATAGGTGTTTACTAGGCTAATATCCACAAGGGCCTTTTTAAGCCTAGCCATGCATCATCCCAAATCTCTGACAAGTTGTGATACCCTTGATAAGTGTAAGCAGGGGGTTGGGAGATGAAACATTTATTTGTTTTTATTTATTTTATTTTACATTTGTTAACCGGTTAGAGTCCAGCTGGGCAAGTAGCCCGTTTTCTGTGGAGACCCGGGGAGATAAGCTCCATAACAACAGTACAAAAAGATTACAAAAAATTTTAAGACATTTACAAACAATATACAAAAAGTTTCACAGTTGCCAGAAATCACAATTTACAAAAAGAAGAATGTAAAACAGAAAACATTACATTTCATAAGCCTTACTACAGACAGTAATATGAAACTCATTAGAAATAGAACTAAAAACCATTGTGGTATTTTCATTTGAAAGAACTAAGACAAGAAGATAGCAGAATAGAAAACATTTGATTGAAGGCACGAGAAATTAGCCAGGAGTATTACAGGAGCATAGCCAATGTTGAGTTAAGGTATTACTTTAGGAGTTTTTTAAAGCTATGACTATCTGTGTTTTTTAAGATATTCTGGGGTAATAGGTTCCACTGTTTGGTGACTCCCCCTTCTCCTTCAAAGTAGCCAAAGTAATTATGGGACATCGTAACCTTGAGTATAAGTTTATTGGATGATGTAAGGGTACTGCGGTTGGTATTTAGTTGCACTAGGCTGGAGGGTGCAGGGCAGTTTTCAGGTTTGTGGACAATAGAGTGGGCAGTGGGGATCTGACTGGGCAATAATAAATTGGGAAATTCAAGCCAGTGTAATTTTTGAAGAGCAAGACAATGATGGGTCCTGTTGGGTATATTAGCAGCAAATATGCTATTTTGTTATAGCAGGAATCAACTAGATGTAAATCAGACTTGTGCAGATTAGAGAAGAGTAGATAGAAGGTGGGATCTGGCTGGGGCTAGCCTGGTATTTTGAGTAAGGTAAAGTTTGGCCCTACAATTGATATAAAAAGTTTACTCACCTCTGTTAAAATGCCAGTTTTTTGTGATATAAAAAATGAGACCACAGTAAATCATTTCAACACTTTTCTCACCTTTAATGTGACCTATAACCTGTACAATTCAATTGAAAAACAAATCTGTTAGGGGAAAAACGTAAAAAAATAAAAAAGTACAATAAGGTGGTTGCATAAGTGTGCACACTCTTAAACTAATACTTTGTTGAATCACCTTTTGATTTAATTACAACATTTAGTCTTCTTGGGTACACACCTGCCATCAGTTAATGAGACTCTGATTAACCCCAAATAAGGTTCAGCTGTCCTAATAGGATTTTCCTTACATTTACTCAGTTGCCTGCTACAGCAAAAGCCATGGTTCGCAGAGAGCTTACAAAGCATCAAAGAGATCTCATTGTTGAAAGGTATCAGTCAGGAGAAGGGTACAAAAAAATGTCCACAGCATTGGATATACCATGGAACACAGTGAAGACAGTCATCAAAAAGTGGAGAAAATATGGGACAACAATGGTGATGCAAAGAACTGGACGTCCCTCCAAAATTGATGAAAAGACGAGACAAAAATTGGTCAGGGAGGCTGCCAAGAGACCTACAACAACACTAAAGAAGCTGCAGAAATTTCTGGCAAGTGTACTGGTTGTGTACTACATGTGACAACAATCTCCTGTATTCTCCGTATGTCTGGGTTATGGGTTAGGGTTGCAAGACGGAAGCTTTTTCTTGCACAGAAAAACATCCAGGCCCGGCTAAAATTTGCAAAACAATACATCAAGTCTCCCAAAAGCATGTAGGAAAATGTGCTATCATCTGAGACCAAGGCTGAACTTTTTGGCTACAATTCCAAAAGGTATGTTTGGTGCAAAAACAACACTTCACATCACCAAAAGAACACCATCCCCACCGTGAAGCATGGTGGTGGCAGTATCATGCTTTGGGGTTGCTTTTCTTCAGCTTGAACTGGGCCTTTAGTCAAGATGGAGGGAATTCTGAACAGTTCTAAATACCAGTCACTTTTGGCCCAAAACCTTCAGGCATCTGCTAGAAAGCTGAAGATGAAGAAGAATACGACAATGACCCCAAGCGTACATCCAAATCAACAAAAAAATGGCTTCACCAGAAGAAAATTAAAGTTTTGTAATGACCCAGCCAGAGCCCAGACCTAAATCCAATAGAAAATCTGTGGGGTAACCTGAAGAGGGATGTACATAAGAGATGCCCTTGCAATCTGACAGATTTGGAGCGCTTTTGCAAGGAAGAGTGGGCAAATATTGCCAAGTCAAGATGTGCCTTGCTGATAGACTCCTACCCAAGAAGACAATGCTGTAATTAAATCAAAAGGTGCTTCAACAAAGTATTAGTTTAAGGGCGTGCACACTTATACAACCAGCTTATTGTATGTTTTTTATTTTTTATATTTTTCCCTAACATATTTGTTTGTTTTTCAATTGAATTGTACAGGTTATAGGTCACATTAAAGGTGGGAAAAGTTTTGAAATTATTTATTTTGGTCACATTTTTTTATATCACAAAAACCTGGCATTTCAACAGGGGTGTGTACACTTTTTATATCCACTTATCCACTGGTGTGTGTGTGTGTGTGTGTGTGTGTGTGTGTGTGTGTGTGTGTGTGTGTGTGTGTGTGTGTGTGTGTGTGTATGTATATGTGTATATATATATATATATATATATATATATATATATATATATATATATATATATATATATATATATTCACAGTAAACCACAGAGTTCTGATCACAGGAAATATTGAAAAGAACATTGATGGACAGTCTCATACAAATAAAGAAAAAACTCCCTCTGAACTAAGCTTCACTATATTCATGATTGAATTTAAAAGAATTTTACGGTTCACTAGTTAAGTTGCTTACAACCGCAAGGCATTATGCTGTGGCTGATAGTCTTTCTAGTCAGGCTTCCCAAACAGAATACTCTGAATTTTCTCTTTGTAATATCAAAAATATAATTTCCAAGAGGGCTGGCAGAATTACTTCATCTGATCACCTGACTCTAGGTTCTCACAGTATTCCCCTTTGAAGCCGAGGCAGGAATTAGCACAGACACCCACAATAAAAATCCAAATGTTTATGACAGTGCCTGCGGCCTCCCCTCTTTTCACTGAGCTAATGGACAAAGGCTCTATCCCCAGACCCAGCATCTCTGGTCCTAGTCAGCACTGTGGGGTGCCTTCATCAGGTCATTTGCATTTCCCTTATTTTTCTTAAAGTTAACTTCTGCTGTGCCAGTATCCTCTATTAAAACACATACATTTAATTCAGCTACAATAATACATGGGCATTCCTCTTAATTTCAGCAGGGTGCACTGTTGATAAATGTCAACACAAGCAAAGCTCACAAATGCATTTTCAGTACAAGCAGCTGTACAAAATCAGTTTGATATACAAATGACATACAATTCTAATACATTTGTAACACAAACATCTTGTATAAATCAGTTTCATATTCAAAGGACATATCATTCTTTGTAAAACTCCAGCTGGCACTTGCCCATATCATCATACCTTACATCAGCTAGTATGAAAATGCTCACTAAATTTAATATCAGCTGTAAAGGTGCAATTTTATATAGGGATACTGGTCTGTGACCCTAGTAAATTTACAATCTTTGGACTCTATCCAAACTCACTTAGTGACCACCTTCCAGCTTATACCCATAGGAATATCACCCACCCACCCATCTAACACTCAGCAATTTAAAACAACCCAAAATCTTTATTAATTCAGTAAAGACTCTTTCATCAATACACTGAAAGCATTTTAACTGTTCTGTCCTAAAAACTCTTACACTTCATGAGGCAGTCAATAGTTTTGATACGTTATTCTTACATGCTGTAAACAGCCACTCCCTACTCTGCAAAAACAAGAGTGAAAATTAACAATGCACATGCATGGCTCGCTACCCAGACCAAAAAATACATTGTCTAACAGTGCTTGGAAAGAATTGCTTAAGCTTAAAACTCCCTATAACCTATATCTTTATTTATTTATTATTGTATTTAACATTTGTTTACCAGAAGAGTCTGACTGGGACAGAGTCCGTTTTCAGTGGAGGCCCGGGGAGAAATGGTCCAGACACTTGACTTTGGAAAGTAGGAGGAAACAGGAGCACCTGGAAGAAATCCACATGAATACAGGGAAGTCAGGCAAACTCCACATAAAAAGGCACCTCAACCGAGAATCAAAGTGTAGAACCTCTTGCTGTGAGGTGACAACACTAAATGCTGCACCACTGTACCGCCTTATCAAGAATTGTGCAATCTGAATGAAAAGCAAGTTAACCTGGACAAAAAGCAATATTATAGCCATCTACAACTTCAATACAAAAATGATCCCCAAAAATTCTGGGCATTGGTATGTATCCAGTTGCATCTGGGTTCAAACAAGAAACCCTACCCTACTCATAATAGGTCTCCATTCAAAAACTGCAGCCATATTCAATACCTACTTCATAGAAAGCATTACCTCTCTAAAAATTCTTCACCTCCACCCCCTCAATAACGCACAGTCCTAGTAATCCAGCAAGCAGATTAGACCAAAAGCAGCATTCTCCATAAACCAGACACACAGCCACTTCCTTCATTCCCCCTACTCTCAAGCATCCTTGCATGAACCTGATTCACTCTTTATATACAATCAAATGCAGGTACTCTGGCAAACTGTTTTTCTCCGTATTCCTTGACCTTTCAAAAGCCTTCATTAGTTTCTCATCCCAAACTACTATATAAACTGTCTCAACTTGGACTACCCCCCCCCTTCTTTTTTTACTATGGTCCAATAGCTATTTAAATGACAGACTCCAAATTGTAAAATGGCAGAATACTGTCTCTCCATACCTGCAAGTCTCCACTGGTGTACCCCAAGGCTCCATTCCTGGTTCCTTCCTCTTTAATATCTTTTATTAGTGACCTCTATTCCTGCATAGATTCAGCCTCTCTTATACAATATGCTGATAATTCTCTGCTTGTATGTGCATCTAATAACTTTCGTCACCTCCTCCATATTACACAAGAAGTTTTTTCTCAGTTGAGAAATGGCCCATAATACCCAGCTACTATTTGGCCATAAAAACAGCTACTGCTATTTTTCCCCAAGTTACACACACCTGATAAAGGAAATTTCAAATTCTTTTCACTAAACAAAACTGAAATTTAAATAGTCTTCTGTAAGAAACTTCTTGGAGTGATTATAGATGATACCCTTAAATTTGACCTGCACATTCAAAGTAACATAAAGATTCACCAAAAATTAAGAATACTCTACAGGCATAAAAACCTCCTTAGCAACACCACTAAAACCACTCTTGTAACTACCTACCTTCTCCCATCTCTTATACTGTGTACCCATCCTAACCAACCTTCAGGCTGTAGTCGAAAATAAGCTGGAGGCATGCTGTAGTGAGGCTGCAAAATTTGCCACCTCATCAACCACTGTATTGCCCTTAAGGCTTTGAATTGGCACAAACTACCTCACCACTTAAATTACATACAGCTTATCTGTACATGCAACATTTTTCACAAATCTGATGACTGTCTTGCGTTTATTCTGATTCTCCATGCCAATCATCTTTCAATCTAATGAACAATATCTTCTCAGCATATATAAACCTCACAGATCCTCTGGCCAAAGTCTCTACTAATACTCTGTCACTAAAAATGGAATTATTTCTCTCTGCAAATTAGATCTATGTCTAATCTTACCAACTTCAACTACTAAAAGACTACCAAAGTAAAACATGACTCTGGTCCTGCACCACTCCAGGTTTAACTAGTCCCTCCCTCCTTCCACCACCAACATACTTTGACTGTGTTCAGACAGAAAGAATTAGTAATATCTATTTCTTAGACAAAGAACAAATATATTTTTGCCTAGGCTAAGTTACCTAGTTGTCTGTATTCCACAGTGTGTATTCCATGTGTTCAATGTCATCTCTGAACTGCAACTTGTGAATACTTTATCAGTTTGTGACGACCGTGCCCTGGCCCAGCAATCAAGAAGCCTCAATCCTCACCACTAACACCAGGGAGGTTGTCTCATAGAAGAGGAAAGGATACCTAATACACATAGTAACGTACATTTCACTCAAGTGCACACAAGAGATTACAGTCAGTCTGGGGCTCGTTGCTCCCTTGCTCACCAGGTCCCCAATAAGACTCCCCACTGGCACAGCTATAGGGTCCAGGTCTCAGCCTAACTGGGCAACATAACACCTCCAGTACCCTCTCTGTCCAACCAGTGCTTCGTGTTCCTGCCAAGTAGCTGACACAACACACACACACTTTGAGATAAGTATTTATACAACTTTAAAGACACTCCTGGGAAAGGCTGACACAGATTCTCCAACTGTGCCCTTTTACCCAGACTATAATGTAGTAATTACTGCCACCACCTAGTTAATAATATCAGCTACTAAAAAGCCCTTAAAAGGGTGTCCAATTATTACTGTGCAATATTAATATCCAATGGTAGTATGACTAACAGTCAAGGCTTACTTTAGAGTGGCCTATTACAATAACCTCTATAAATTATGCAATGTACTCTAGAGCTTATCTCTACACAAATCAGCCACAGGTAGAAGGTTTAAAAATATTTAATAATAAATAATTAAAACACAAGACAAAACTACTACACCACAGAGATATCGAAGAGTTCAGAGATCACACAGAAACTTAAAATAATACAGTAGGACAGGTCTGATTTAAAAAAAAATACCTAATTAATCTTTACTAGCTTTTAACTATTCCTACAAGAAATCACAGTGCTAAAACTTACATGTGAGCACAAGGCAGAGTGTTGAAGTAGATGTCCAAAGTCAAAATGCTTTCAGTCTCTTGTGAGAAATAGTATTTAAAACATTACTAACAAACATGTCTTTAAGACCATCCCCAAATTACATCATTTTTGACACTTAGATTTTCCCAGTATTCATATTGCATCATCTTAACACCTGGTCTGAGTTCTCAGGCCATAGACTGCATTATTTAGCAATCTAACACCTACTCAGAAACTTACAATACAAGGCATTTCACATGTACATTCTAGCAGAAACTAGAGCAATGAAGCACCTTCCACATCTAAATTCTGGTCATAAACTTTAGCTTTAAAACAATGGGCATGAAACCTTCATCCAGCCGCACTGGAGACGAATTGTAAAACATTAAAGAGATTCATAAGATCTTTTCAATTTCAAAGACACATTTGAAATGCTTGACTTGGTTTTCCTTACAGCAGATGGCAATGTTGCAACAATCTTGAAGTTCACATTTTACAGTGTTTTCTTTCATTTAAAAACACAAGCCTGTATCAGGTTTCCATGCACCAGTCCCCTAGCCTGGCACATCTCAGCCAGCTGGCTCCTTGTCAGCTTTCCATATTCTTCTGCTGACATGCTGCCTGCTCACCCTGAATAACATTAAGCTAACAAAAGAAATAAAACAATTGTGATCTGAACTCTGAGTATACACTGCGTGGCTGTTTTAGAGTACAAAACACTTTTAGAGATCACTGTACATAAGCTACAGGAATTCGCTCTATCCACACCACTACAAGCCAATTAGTATGTGAAGTAGATCCTACCACTGCCACCACTTGTGATGACCGTGCCCTGGCCCAGCAATCAAGGAGCCTCAATCCTCACCACTAACACCAGGGAGGTAGTCTCATAGAAGAGGAAAGGATAACTAATACACACAGTAAAGTACAATTTCCCCAAGTGCACACAGAGATCATAGTCAGTCTGGGGCTGGTTGCTCCCTTGCTCACCATGTCCCCAATAAGACTCCCCATTGGCACAGCTATAGGTTCATAGGTAGGTACTAGGCTATTGGCCCAAGGGCCTACGTAAGCCTAGCCAACAAGGTTCCCTGGCTTACGCCACCAATGAAAGTTATTTTCCTGTGCCACTATCGAGCAGAGACACAGAAGTGATCCCCAGGGTGTATTTCCTTTTTCCCATCCACTCATCAAGATTTGTCTTGAAGAGTGCTAATGAAGAACTTTGCTTGACATAAATGGGTAGCCCGTCCAGAGTATGGGAAGTCTATGGGACAGGAATCTATCCCTCCAGCATGTCCTGTTTATTGTGGTGACAAGGTTTAGGTACCTAGAGCATGTAGCTCGGAGGGATTGGGATTTCTTTAGGTGTAGCATGTCCAACAGCTCTGGGTTTGACATAGCTTTATATGTTAGGCAGAGATCACATCAGAGTAGGCGATCTGCTACGGAGTAAAGCTGGAGTTTTTTGAGGCGGTCAGTGTAGGGCATTTGTTTGAGGCCAGTAATCCTCTTTGTGAGGTACGTCTGTGGCCTTTCCAGCTGCTGCAGATGTCATGTGAGGTACATTCCAAAAGGGGCGTTATATTCTGTAATGGGTCTAATGAGTGTCAAGTAGAGGGGAACAATGACCTGTTTTTTCTTGGATGAGAACCCTTTTATGATGAGGTGTGCCACGTAGAAGGACTTCCTGACTACTGTGGTGATGTGACTCTCAAAGGAGAGACTACTGTCCACCTGGGTCCCAAGGTCTCTTATCACACATTCGGTGTTACGTAGATTGCTGCCTATGTGGTAATTCATGGGTACAGAGTTTTTACCAAAGGGGATGACATTGCACTTTTTGGCATTGAGCTTGAGGCCATGGCTCTGACATCAGGCATCTGTCTCAGCGAGGCCCTTCTGTAGGATGTCCACATCATTTGGGGACTTGACTATGGCTCCTTGTTTGCAGTCATCTGCGAACTTCATTAGCCAGAGGCCTTCTGTGTTAGCCTGTACTTCAGAGAAGTAGATACCAAACAGGAGAGGTCCCAGGATGGAACCCTGTGGTACTCCACTTGTCACTGCTTTGAGGTCAGATTTGGAGTCTGCAACTTTTGCAGTGTTGGTTCTGTCAGTGAGCCAGTTGGCAACCCATCTTGTGACATATAGATTTATACCTAGTTTAGTGAGTTTAGCTATAATTCCAGAATGGGGGATGGTGTTGAAAGTCTTGGTGAGGTCAAGATAGGCTGTGTGAACCACCTTACCCTATTCTACGGCTTTGGTGACTGCCTCAAAGAAGTCGATCAGGTTCAGGAGGTATGATCTGCCTTTCACAAACCCGAACTGGGTGGGATCCAGATTTTGGAGGATACCAATGTCTTTGTTTATGAATTCCATAATGATACGTACTATGGCCTTGCAGACCAGGCTCATCAGGCTAATAGGTCGATAGTTCCCAGGATCAGTGGTGGCTCCCTCTTTGTGGAGTGGGATAACTGTTGCTGTGTGCCATTCAGTGGGCACAAAGCCTGATGTGAGGCTATTATTGAACAAGGTGTTTAAGTGGGGAGCCAGTTTGTTCTGAAGTTCGTGTAAAACGCAGCCTGGGATGTTGTCCGATCCCATGGATGCTGTGTTTTTGGATTTGGAGAGTGCAGCTTTTACCTGCATAGTTGTGATTACAGGGACTCTGCATTCTTCCTGTATAGATATGGGCCCTTTAGGGGGTGGGGGGGGGTAAAGTTAGCACTGAACATATCTGACGGGATGTTGGCAATATCAGCTGGTTCTGTAATTTTCGTGCCTTTGTGCTGTAACTCAGAGCATGTCCGGTTGTTGCCATCGAGATTCTTGACATAGCCATAGAATGCTTTGTGGTTGTCCTTAGAATTAGTGGCAATTTTGTTTTCATAGCTAGCTTTGGAGGAACTTGTAAGGGATCTCAGCTTCTTACTGAGGCTGACCATGGAGCTCCTCCACTCATGGGATTTTACTCTCTTTTGCAACAGTTTCTTCCTTCTGTTGTACAATTTGTTTATGGCAGGGGACCACCAGATTGGCTTCCTTTTTTTTGGAGGATAGCGTCTTGGTTCTGTTTGGGATATCACGATCCATGCACTTGTGTAAGTGCTTATAGAGTGCATTTGTGTAGGATTCAGCAGTTGTAACTGTATTGTCCATCTACATGGGTGTTATGAAGTTCACCACTTCTGTCTTAAGAAGCATGAAGTTGGCTTTGGAGAAATTTTTTACCGTGGTTTCCTTAATGGGGGGTGGGGTAGGGTCCAGGTCTCAGCCTAACTGGGCAAGCTAAAACCTCCAGTACCCCCTCTGTCCAACCAGTGCTTCGTGTCCCTGCCAAGTTGCTGACACAACACACACAGACGTTGAGGTAAGTATTTATACAACTTCACAGACACTCCTGGGAAAGGCTGACACAGATTCTCCAACTGTGCCCCTTTACCCAGACTATACGGTAGTAATTACTGCCACCACCCAGTTGATAATATCAGCTACTAAAAGGCCCTTAAAAGGGTGTCCAATTATTACTGTGCAATATTAATATCCAATGGTAGTATGACTAACAGTCAAAGCTTACTTTAGAGTGGCCTATTACAATAACCTCTATAAATATGCAATGTACTCTAGAGCTTATCTGTACACAAATCAGCCACAGGTAGAAGGTTTAAAATATTTAATAATAAATAATTAAAACACAAGACAAATCTGCTATACCACAGAGATATCTGAGAGTTCAGAGATCACACAGAAACTTAACTTAAAATAATACAGTAGGACAGGTCTGATTTCAAAGAAAAATACCTAATTAATCTTTACTAGCTTTAACTATTCCAACAAGAAATCACAGTGCTAAAACTTACATGTGAGCACAAGGCAGAGTGGTGAAGTAGATGTCCAAAGTCAAAATGCTTTCAGTCTCTTGTGAGAAATAGTATTTAAAACATTACTAACAAACATGTCTTTAAGGCCCTCCCCAAATGACATCATTTTTTACACTTAGATTTTCCCAGTATTCATATTGCATCATCTTAACACCTGGTCTGAGTTCTCTGGCCACAAACTGCATTATTTAGAATCTAACATCTACTCAGTAACTTACAACAATACAAGGCATTTCACATATACATTCTAGCAGAAACTAGAGCGATAAAGCACCTTCCATATCTAAATTCTGGTCATAAACTTTAGCCTTAAAACAATGGGCATGAAACCTTCATCCAGCCGCACTGGAGCCGAATTGTAAAACATTAAAGAGATTCATAAGATCTTTTCAATTTCAAAAGACACATTTGAAATGCTTGGCTTGGTTTTCCTTACAGCAGATGGCAATGCTGCAACAATCTTGAAGTTCACATTTTACAGTGTTTTCTTTCATTTAAAAACACAAGCTTGTATTTTACATTTATTTATACAGTTGATAGAATTATGTATCAAATTCTATTTGACTAGGCTGGCAGCCTTCGCCCATCTCTCCCCAATCGTCACACTGTTGACAATGTTCTTTTTCAACTCCTTATAGTTATCCAGATATTTGCACTATGTATGTATGTATAAGTTCATGCTATATGAACTGAAGCTGATTTTTGTATGTAGTTAATATGTCATTCTTCTGTATTAGGCTTTCTAATAACTTTATTTAACTATAACCATATTATGTCAATGTGGAGCTTTTCTTCCTGGCCTTGTACAGAAAGTGAGACATTATTCTAGTTGGACTCTCCTGGTAAAAAAAATGTCAAATGAATAAAATGTATTGATCTAAAAAAATGGAGACCAGGCAGATACTTTAGTATTTAGCATATATGCTTTATGTAGTAGGTGTGGCTGTAATTATGAAAGAAAGCTTGGTCTTGCATTTAATAAATTCTGTAGAATAGATGGCAAAATCTATAATTAAAAAGGACATTCTAGAAGAACAGAAATAATAAAGTTATATTTAGTTTGGCTGTTTGAAGTAAAAATAGTTGATATGTGATGTATAAAAATATTGTTGTAAGTTGGCATGATGGCTAAAGTGATGACCTCACAAACAAGAGATACAGGGTTTGATTATCACCTAGGGAAATTGGCTAAGCTTAAAATGGACCACAAGGGCAGCTATCTATGCACCTATGAAATGCTGCTAAGTAGTAATATAACAGAATTAAATTATCTTTTTGTGGATGCTTGTGAAGCTTCGGTGTTAAAAAGGCACTGAACAGAGAATTGTGTTCACATTGATACATGACATTTACATTGTATGGCACCAATATCTCAAAATCTGCTGGCATGAATTTAAGAATAATAACTTTGACAATCTAGAAATGATATGAATTCATAGTGGAAAAACATATAGTGCATACCTACAGATTCAATCACATAATCATAGATTTATCTTAGGTACTTTGGAGAGTCATAACAATGATGTACTTCCTGATTTGGCTGATTTATTTATTTATAGGCTTTGAGAGTTTACTAGAAGAGTATCTTTTTCGAATAAAATGTGATGCCCATGCACTGGCCCAGCAATCAAGGAGCCTCAGTCCACACCACTAACACCAGTGAGTGGCATCTACATAGGGGAGGATAACAAATACACACACATAGGGGAGGATAACAAATACACACACAATAAAGTACAATTTCCCTTAAGAGCACACAGAGATCACAGTCAGTCTGGGGCAGGTTTCTCCCTTTCTCGCCGATCCCCAATAAGACTCCCCACTGGCACAGCTATAGGGTCCAGATCTCAGCCTAGTGAGTAAGCTAAAACCTCCAGCACCCTCTCTGTCCAACCAGTGCTTCGTGCCCCTGACCAAGTAGCTGACACACACACACACACACACACACACACACACACACACACACACACACACACACACACTTTGAAATATGAGTTATATATAAACACACAGACACTCCTGGGAAAGGCTGGCACAGATTCTCCAGCTGTACCCCCTTTCTGCCCAATCTAAAAGGTAGTACCAGCTGCCACCATACACTTATATTTATCAACTACTAAAAAGGCCCTTACTAGAGGGTGTCCAATTATTACTGTGCAGTATTATCCAAATGGTAAATTATTACTGTGCAGTATTATCCAAATGGTAAGTGTGACTGAACAGCAAGGCTTATTTGGGGTGGCTTGACCTGTATCACTATATGCATGCAATGTACTCTAGAGCTTAAATTATCTCTACACAAAACATCCACAGTTGAAAGGTTTAAAAATATTTAATAATAAAAACAAAAGGCAATACTTCTTACTACACAGTGCTAGTCAAGAGTTCAGAGATCACAGAGAAATACTTAAAATAATACAGTAGAAAAGTTCTGACATCAGTGCAGAAAAAAAACTAATCTAATCCTCCTATTTCCTAGCTATATCTAAGAGAAAACTCAGTTCTAAAATAAACTTGCATACAGAGTAAAGGCAGTGCTGGTGAGTTGGATGTTCTCCATACAAATGCAAAATGCTCTGATTCTCTCTCTTTACATTGATAACACAGTGCTGCTTTACATTACATCATTCTTAACAATTTTCTGTTTTCCCAGGCTAACAGAAACTCAGAGGGTAATAGCCTTTTTGATCTTGCAGCTGGTCAGGAAGCCAGAGCAATAAAAAAATTATACATGTAAATTCTAGCCATTAACTCTGGCCTCAAAACAATAGGAAGAATTCCTTCATTTAGACCTCTCGGCCCCGAGTTTTGACATGAAACAATTACACAATGCTTGACTTATCAGCCTTCCTACAGCAGAGTGCACGGTTACATTTTTGCAGTTCCACATTTAACAGCATTTTCTTCCACTTAAGAGAACAAGCCTGAGGCTTATATTAATATTTACAAATGACAGAATTATCTACAAAGGTACTAGGCTATTAGCCCTAGGGCCTATATAAGCCTAGCCAAAAAGTTACCCTGGCTTTCACCACCCAAGAAAACTATTTTCCTGTGCCTCTGTCGAGCAGAGCCACAGAAGTGATCCATGGGGTGAATTTCCTATTTCCCATCCAATCATCAAGATTTTTCTTGGAGTGCTAATGAGGAGCTCTGTTTGACATAGATAGGTAGTCTGTTCTGTTCCAGAGTATGGGAAGTCTCTGGGACAGGAATCTATCCCTCCAGCATGTTCTGTTTATTGTGGTGACAAGGTTTATAGGTTCATAGGTTGGTACTGGGCTATCTGCCCGAAGGCATATATTAGCCCAGCCATGTTGTGCGGTATTCACCGCCCCTTTAGTAGTTCCCTAGACCCTTGTACTAGCAGCTAGTACCCTTGGCTCCTATCTAGTAGTGCTGTTGGTGTGATCCCCGGTGTGAACTATCTGTTACCCATCCACTCATCAAGGTTCCTCTTGAAGAGTGACAGTGTGGGGCTCTGTCTTATGTAGATCGGGACCCTGTTCCATAGTAAGGGAAGTCTCTGCGAAGGGAATCTATCCCTCCAGCATGTTCTATTCATTGTTGTGTTGAGGTTTATATCCCTTGAGCGTGTAGCTTGAGTAGAGTTGGTTTTGCTAAGATGGAGCATGTTCAACAATTCTGGATTGGACATGGCTCTGTACGTTAGACCGAGATCGCCTCTGAGAAAGCGGTATGCAACAGAGAATAGTCTTAGCTTTTTTAATCGTGCTGCATAGGGCAACTGTTTGAGGCCAGTAATCCTCTTGGTTAGGCACCTCTGTGGTCTCTCCAGCTGCTGGAGATGTCTAGCCAGGTACATTCCAATTGGTGCATTGTACTCAATAATGGGTCTGATGAGGGAAGAGTAGAGGGGCACCATTACATCCTTAGATCTTGATGCGAACCCTTTCGTGATCAGATGGGTCACATAGAAGGATTTTCTAACCACTTTGGCAACATGGTTATCAAAGGAAAGCTGACTATCGACTTGGGTCTCTAGATCCCTTATTTCTTCTTCAGATTTCAGGGGATTACCTCCTATGTTGTAGTTTGTGGGTACTCTGTTTTTTCCAAAAGGGATTACTACGCATTTTCTTTGCATTTAGCTTGAGACCATGGCTTTGACACCATGCATCAGTCTCATTTAGGCCCTTCTGGAGGATCTCCATGTCGGCCGGAGACTCTGTTATAGCACCCAATTTGCAGTCATCCGCAAACTTAGTCAGCCACAGCCCTTCTGTGCTTGCCTGTACTTCTGAGAAGTATATGCCAAACAGGAGGGGCCCCAGGACAGAGCCCCGAGGCACACCACTCATTACTGGTCTGGATTCGGACATAGATCCCGCTACTCTTACTTTATGGGATCTGTCTGAGAGCCATTTTGCGATCCATCTTGTGACGTAAGGGTTTATGCCCAGGCTGGTGAGCTTATCAATAATACCTGAATGGAGAATGGTGTCAAATGCTTTAGCAAGGTCAAGGTAAGCCATGTGTACCTCCTTACCCTTATCTATAGCCTGAGCAACTGTCTCAAAGAAATCCACCAGGTCCAGGATGCATGATATGCCCTTGACGAAGCCGAACTTTGTGGGGTCCAGCAACTGGAGGTTCCCAATCTCTCCATTTATGAGTTCCATAATGATTCGCTCCATAGCCTTACAGATCAGACTGGTCAGGCTTATTGGTTGGTAGTTCCCAGGGTCAGTTGTGGCCCCACCCTTGTGTAGCGGGACCACCGTTGCCATGCGCCATTCTATGGGCACATATCCTGTGGAGAGGCTGAGACTGAACAGGGTATTAAGATGCGGGGTTAATTCCTTTTGGAGCTCGCGTATGACACAGCCTGGGACACCATCTGGTCCCATGGAGGCAGTGTCTTTAGCTTTAGATAGAGCCCTGTTAACCAATGTATCAGTAATAATTGGACTTACACAATCCCCTGGAATGGTAATAGGCCCTGTAGGTGGTGGTGGGGGGGGGGGGGACATTTGCACTGAACCTGTCAGCCAAAATGTTGGCAATGTCAGAAGGGTCAGTGTATTTTGTTCCATTTTGTACTAGCTCAGAACAGACCTGAGCATTGCCATTTAGGTTTTTGACGTAGCCATAGAAGGCCTTATGGTTATCCTTGGCATCCTTGGCAACTTTCTTTTCAAAATTAGCTTTAGTTGACTTGATGAGGGCCCTCAATTTCTTACTAATGCTGATCAGGGATGATTTTTCTACTTGAGATTTGGCCTTTTTTTGTATAAGACTCCTCCTTTTATTATAAAGTTTGCTTATGGCTGGGGTCCACCAGACTGGTTTCTTCTTGCTTGAGGAAGGAGTCTTGGTTTTATTTGGAATAGCACGATCCATGCAATCCTGAAGATGCATATAAAGTGCCTTGGTGTAGGATTCTGCATCCTGGATATCATTATCCTTCTGCAAGGGAATAGTGAAGCTTTCCACTTTGGATGCAAGTAGCTTGAAGTTTGCTTTGAAAAGGTTTTTGACTATGGTTTCTTTGACTGGGGGAGGTGGAGGGGTGAGGATGTCCAGGGTTATCAGTTTGTGGTCTGATCTTACCAAAGTTTAGGTCCCTAGAGCGTGTCACTCAAAGGGATTGGGATTTCTTTAAGTGGAGCATGTCCAAAAGCTTTGGGTTTGACATAGCTTTGTATGTTAGACAGAGTTCACCTCTGAGTAGGCGATAGGCGACGGAGAAAAGCTGGAGTTTTTTTTAGACGGTCTGCGTAGGGTATCTGTTTGAGGCCAGTAATCCTCTTTGTGAGGTATTTCTGTGGCCTTTCCAGTTGTTGTAGATGTCTTGTGAGGTACATACCAAAAGGGGCGTTGTACTCTATAATGGGTCTAATGGGTGATGAGTAGAGGGGAACAATGACCTCTTTTTTTCTGGATGAGAAACCTTTTGTGATTAGGTGAACCACGTAGAAGGATTTCTTGAACACTGTGGCGATGTGATTATCAAAGGAGAGACTACTGTCCACCTGTGTCCCAAGGTCTCTTATCACACTTTCGGCGTTAAGTAGACTACCACTTATGTGGTAGTTCATGGGTACAGAGTTTTTACCAAAGGGGATGACAATACAATTTTTGGCATTGATCTTCAGGCCATGACTTTGACACCAGGCATCTGTCTCAGTGAGGCCCTTTTGTAGTATGTCCACATCGTTAGGAGTTTTGATTATGTCTCCTAGTTTGCAGTCATCTGCAAACTTTGTTAGCCAAAGACCTTCTGTGTTAGTCTGTACTTCAGAGAAGTAGATACCAAACAGGAGAAGACCCAGGACTGAACCCAGTGGTACTCCACTTGTCACTGGTCTGAAGTCGGATTTGGAGTCTGCTACTCTGCTTTTCAAGTGACCCTTGAGAAACATTGCTTGAGAGGGTTAGGTCTGTCTAAGTATACCTTACCCCCATTCCCCTGTCTTGAGACCCCATCTGAGTTCGCATTGCTAATCTCACTGCAGTGCTGTACTGACATATATGGTTGCAACTCTAGGCTCCATCTTAGCAACTTGGCATTTTGCGGGCTGACTCTGTTTAACCATGTTAGGGGATTGTGATCTGTCACGACAGTGAATTTTCTTCCATATAGATAAGGCTGAAGTTTCTGCAGGGCCCACACGATGGCTAGACATTTATTTTCTACAGCTGCATAGCATTCCTCCCTGGGTTGGAGCCTACGACTAAGATAAACCACTGGGTGCTCTTCTCCCTCTGACAAAATCTGGCTTAGTACAGCCCGTACCCCATGGGTCGAAGCATCCACCTGCACAACAAACTCTTTGCTGTAGTCTGGATTGGCTAACACAGGGGGTCCTCCCAAAGCATCTTTAAGCTTTTTGAATGCCTGCTCACATGCCGGGGTCCACAATACCTTATCTGGCCTATTTTTCCTTGTCAGGTCTGTGAGGGGATCAGCTATGGTACTATAACTGGGGATGACCTTTCTGTTGTACCCTGCTGTCCCTAAGAATGCCCTTGCCTGCTTTTTGGTAACAGGTGCAGGCCATGCCTGGATGGCTTCTACTTTGGCAGGTTCTGGCCTGATCTTACCACTTCCCACTCTGTCCCAGGTTGGAGACTTCTGCCATACCCACCTGACATTTGCTGGGCTTAATGGTCAACCCTGCCCTCTGTAGTCTGCCCAGCACCTCCCTGATATGTTGAAGGTGCCCTTGCCAGGAATGACTGTAGATGGCAGTGTCATCTAGATAAGCTAGGGTAAACCCTCCTGCTAGGATGTGATCTACCAGCCTCTGGAAAGTCGCTGGAGCATTTTTCATCTCAAAGGGCATCTTTGTGAACTCATACAAGCTAAAAGGAGTCACAAAAGGCTGACTTCTCTTTGGCACAGGGAATCAAGGGCACCTGCCAGTAGCCCTTGGTAGGATCAATGGTTGTAAGATACTTAGCCCCACCCTTCTACTCTAGGGCCTCATCTGTCCTAGGCATGGGGTAAGCATCTGACTCTGTGTGGTTATTTAGTTTCCTGTAGTCCACACACAACCTGATGCTGCCATCCTTCTTTGGCACCAGCACCACTGGGGAGGCACAGAGACTGTTTGACTTTTGAATGACCCCTATTTCCAACATCTCCTGTATCTCCTCTCTCAGAGTCTGTTTGACTCTCTCAGGCACCCTATAAGGGGTGTGCCTAATAGGCCTTTGGAGTCCTATATCCACCTGAGGTGGGTGCACCCTGGTTTTTCAGTGAACATGTCCCCAGACTCCTGTAACACTGTTCGGATTTCTTGAACCTGGGTAGGAGATAGCTGCTGGGACATTGCTACCCCTTTCACCGAGGTCAGTCTGAGCCTCAGTGAGGAGATTAGACTCCTCCTGCAATCCACTGCAAATACTCAGCACAAGGGTAAGGTTTCATTATGTTAACATGGTATAATTTGTGCCCCTGCCTCCTGCCTAGCACTTATACCATGTAGTTTACATCACTTACAATCTTTACCACCTTGTACTGTCCCTCCCAAGCTGCTTGCAGCTTGTTGTGTCTGACAGGAATGAGAACCATTACCTGCTGCCCTACATCATACTTTCTAGCTCTAGCATTCTTGTCATGCCATAACTTTTCCTGTTGTTGGGTTTCTGCCAGGTTCTCCTGGGCCAAGCCCATGAGTTCCCTAAGCCTTGTCCTGAGGTTTAGGACATATGCAACAACAGACTCCTTGTGAGATTCACACTCACCTTCCCACTCATCACAAATTAAATCTAGACGTCCCCTCACCCTATGCCCATACAGCAACTCAAAGGGTGAAAAACCTGTGAATTCCTGTGGAACCTCTCTGTAAGCAAACAATAGATGTGGCAAATATTTGTCCCACTCCCTCTTAAACTGGTCTGCAAATGCCTGTATCATGGACTTGATTGCAGAGTTTAACCTCTCAACCAGACCATTAGTCTGGGGATGTTAGGGGTGATCATCAGGTGCTTCACCCCATAGTACTTCCACAGACAAGCCAGCAGGTCTGACATGAAATTGGCACCTATGTCAGTCAGTATTTCTTTGGGAAATCTACCCTACTGAAAATCTCTAACAAAGCATTTACCACCTTTTCTGTCTCAACAGAGAACAAAGCCAGTGCTTCAAGGTATCTTGTAGCATAATCTACCACCACTATGATATACCTTTTCCATGTGGAACTTGAGGTACTCAGAGGACCCACAATATCCATAGCTACCCTCTGAAATGGCTCTTCAATCACAGACAAAGGCATCAAAGGAGCTTTCACCTTGTCTTCTGCCTTGCCTACGTTTTGGCACTGCTCACAGGTCCTGCAATACCTTGTTACATCTCTGGAAATTTCAGGCCAATAGAAGTTCTACATAATACGTCTCTGTCATGTTGTGCTCATATTACCTGCAAAGGGATTATCATGGGCTATGGCTAGAAGCACCAGATGGTAGGCTCTAGGCACTACCAACTTCTGTACCCTCTCACCTTCTAGCCCTCCCTCAGGGGTCCACTCTCCATACAGTAACCCTTTGTCCCAGTATACATATTCCCCCTTCCCTTGAGAGTCAGGTGCCTCACTAGCCACCTGCCTCAGGTCTTTGCAGTGTAGGGTCTAAGAGCTGAGCCTATCTCCACTCTCTCTTTGTAACCCTTCCCAGCTCACCTTCCACAGGAAGTTTGGCATCCTCTGACAGTGGTGCCTCACTGTCAGCCTGGCTAGTACTATTCACCTCTACCTTTGCAGTCACTCTGTCCAAGGGAACATCAGTACCCACAAGCAGTTGCGGCTCACCTTCAGTCTCACTGCCACAGCTTCCGCCCTGAAGTTAACCACCTCACCAGTCCTGGCTGTAAGTATGGGGTCTCCCCCAGGCTACCAGATCCACATGCTTGTCTCGAAGCCTGACTGCATGTAACTGTATTAACGCATAGTACTCCCTCATCAAAATCCTCCCTATCAGGACATCTGCAGGATAGTAGTTCAGTACCCCTGTTATCTCAAGACAACCTACTATTGGCATTTTGTCTTCCCACTTACTGGCTCTCTCACCTTTTGTTCCCCACCTTGCCTCCGTGGACATCTGTATGCCACATGGCCCCACTGGTTGCATTCAAAACATTTAACCCTAGGTCCTGGATGTGTACCTGGATTAGTGGCTTCCCCTGCTACTGGCAGATTCTGTAGGGGCAGTCTGTGCTGCCCACCATATGTTCCTTTAGACCCATGAGCAGTACTGGGGGTCCCTTTCCTGTGCAGGGATGCTCTGCTTGCTTAGGTATAGGTCTCCCTTCTTCCCCAACCCCTCTGACATAGAGCATTGTCTATCAGCCAACCAGATCCTCATATCCTCAGGCAAAGTGCTAATGGCTTGTTGTCTTACCAAAAGATCTGCCAGCCCTTCATAAGTGGTGACCTGACATCCACTCACCCACCTATGAAAATAAGGGCTAAGTTCAGCAACATATTCACACACACTTTCATCTGCCTTGCGTCTATGCTCACAAAACTTTTTCCTATAAGTTTCAGGTGTTAGCTTAAAAAATTCTGATAAGCAATTCTTAACAGCAGTATAAAACAAGTCTTAAGACATTTTGGACAAGATAGTTGCAGCTTTACCATGGAGTAAGGGGGTCAGGAATCGTACCCAGAGCCTTTAGTCAACATCATACTCTTTACATACCCTCTCAAACATATGAATGAAACTATCAAAATTATCCCCTCTGTAAACTGCAGAAGAAATTTCCTGACCTTTTGCGCTTCTGGGGTCCAGTTACTCCCTTCCCCATTACCTCCATGACTCTGGCAAAGAGTCAGCATCTCCTTTTCGTGCTGCCTCTGCCACTGCTTTTCCACAGCTTCCATTTCCAAATTCCTGGACTCCAACTAGAGTCTCTTTAGCTCCAGATGGATTTTTATGTCCTCTGCACAAAGGTTGAGCTGTCCATTCCCTGAGTGTTGTACATCTCTACAGCCTGTCTGATCGTCATCCTGGTTGCTGTTTTCTGATGCAGCTGTGACCAAAGCTGCAATCATGTCTGCCTTAGTCTTGTTTCCCCTCCACCAGTCCTTTAGCCTGGCACATTTCCGCCAACTGGCTCCTTCTCAGCTTTCCATACTCCTCTGCTGACATGATAACCTGCTCTTCCTGACTAACTAAGCTAACAAATGAAATAAAACAGTTGTGATCTGAACTCTTGAGTGTACACTGCATGGCTGAACACCTTCAGTGATCACTGTACACAAGCTACTGGAATTCACTCTACCCACACCACTACAAGCCAATTAGTATTTGCCAACCAATTAATATGTGGTGTGGATATCCCACCACTGCCACACCATTAATATGTGATGCCTGTGCACTGAACTAGCAATCAAGGAGCCTCAATCCTCACCATTAACACCAGTGAGGGACGTCCACATAGGAGAGGATAACAAATACGCAGTAAAGTACAATTTCCCTTAAGAGCACACACAGATCACAGTCAGTCTGGGGCTGGTTTCTCCCTCTCTCTCCAGATCCCCAATAAGATTTCCCACTGGCACAGCTATAGGGTCCAGATCTCAGGGTCCAGATGTCAGCCTAGTGGGTAAGCTAAAACCTCTAGCACCCTCTGTCCAACCAGTGCTTCGTGTCTCTGCACAAGTAGCTGACACACACACACTTTGAGATATGAGTTGTATACAAACACACAGACACTCCTGGGGAAGGCTGGCACAGATTCTGCAGCTGTGCTCCCTTTCTGCCCAGTCTAAAAGGTAGTACCAGCTGCCACCACCCACTAATATTTATCAGCTACTAAAAAGGCCCTTACTAAAGGGTGTCCAATTATTACTGTGCAGTGTTATCCAAATGGTAAGTGTGACTGAACTGCAAGGCTTATTTGGGGTGGCTTGGACAGTATCACTATATACATACAATGTACTCTAGAGCTTAACTTATCTCTACACAAAACAGCCACAGTTGAAATGTGTACAAATATTTAATAATAAATAATAAAAACACAAGACAATGCTTCTTACTACACAGTGCTAGTCAAGAGTTCAGAGATAACAGAGAAATACTGAATATAATACAGTAGAAAGTCTGACGTCAATACAGAAAAAAAATCTAATCTTCCTATTTCCTAGCTATATCTAAGAGAAAATACAGTTCTAAAATAAACTTACATGTAGAGCATAGGCAGTGCTGGTGAGTTGGATGTTCTCCAGACAAATGCAAAATGCTCTCTGATTCTCTCTTTAAATTGATAACACAGTGCTGCTTCACATTTACATCATTCTTAACAATGTTCTGTTTTCCCATGCTAACAGAAACTCAGAGGTTAATAGCCCTTTTGATTTTGCAGCTGGTCAGGAAGCCAGAGCAATTATAGAAATTATACATGTAAATTCTAGCCATTAACTCTGGCCTCAAAACAATAGGAATAATTCCTTCATCCAGACATCTCAGCCCCGAGTTCTGACATCAAACTATTACACAATGCTTGACTTATCAGCCTTATTACAGCAGAGTGGACTGTTACATTTTTGCCGTTCCGCATTTAATATCATTTTCTTACATTTAAGAGAACAAGCCTGTGGCTTATATTAATATTTACAAATGACATTATCTATAAAATACTATCTGGCTAGGCTGACAGCCTTAACCTATCTTCACATAATGCATGGGGGTATGCCTGATATATATGCGCCCACAAGGTACTGGTAACATTTGGACTAAAACAGAACCGGAACTAAAATGAATAGAAACATGATGGTGTCATTAAGAAATGATTTAGGGATTAGCAGAATGGGGTAAATAAGGTCACATGACTTGCACAAGTGCACATGTGATTAGTGCATTAAAGTCTGAATTCCAAAGACAAGTGGATACCTGATGTTTTTATATGTCAAAATGGTATGCAATGTACAAGTCAGATATTTAGAAAATTTGTGTGTAAATGGGAACTCAGTCATGTAATGCCTAATCCCCATGTGATTAACATGAACAGTAACAAATGGAGAGAACTATCCAAATGGTGAAAAATCTCATATGAGAAAGAGGGGGGGTGGGGGTTGGAGTGAGAAGGAGAGAGAGGGGGGAAATAGCAAAAAATGAGGACAGTCATCTCACAGTTTTGGAATATAGGAATAATGCAGTTATAGGGATTCAGTCTCTCACTTGCTCAGTGCTTAAAGGACAAAAGGTTTACAAGTAAACTACCTCATTTATCTGTATAACTAATAGTTAAAATAAAATAAAGGAAATACTGAAGATAAGTCAGCAGAGGCAGAAACACATTTATGAAGTATTACAGACAGTACTGTCATAAGAAAATAGACTGAGAGCTGTGATAGAAGCTACAGAGAGAGGCTTCTGAAGCTGTGTCACCAAGTAAAGCCTTAGTGCTGCAAGAACTGCACCAAAAGGAAGATGGTGTGCGGTGCTAATAGTCCTCTTAAATGTTCCATATATTGACAAAATAGCCCTCTTAAAGGTGAACATTCCATTTAAGAATCAAATATTCCTCTTAAATATTCTGCATGTGGGCGACCTTTGAAGAAACCAGACAGCTATATGAACTGTTGAACAGCTGAAATTTATTTTAAGGAAAGAAAAGCAGCATTTATTTTCAGTGCTTTCAAAAGTATTTCTTTGATGTAAATAACCAACAACATACTTAGCAAAGGGTTAAGGTTGATTTTAAATAATCTTCCTTCTGTTTTCTATGCTGCTTTCCTGTGAAGATTGTGGCAGCAGTAAGCTGAACAGAGTAAACCAGATATATTCAAGTTTGTTATACTGCTTATCAGCTAAACACTTTATACAAAACCAAAAAGGCAAACAGTGATGTACATTGTAAAGCTACAGGAAAAAAATAAAATTCTCAGTGAATCATTGTATACGAAAAATCAAAATTAAGATGCAACATACAGTAGCTTAAATTGTATTCAGTTGCCAAAGCAAGTGCAAGCAGGAGCATAGAAAAGTATATAGCATAGAAAAATATACAGCAAATGTATCCCAGCAACAGTCTCATCCACCTCCTTGGAGATGCCAAGCTATTCCTTGGTGACCTAAGGGACACAATCTCTATAACATGTCCTGTGTTTTCCCTGTGATCTCGTAACAGTGATTGTGTCATCCTCAATAGATACCCAAACCATGTATACCAACTCCTCTCAATACCGTGGAGCAATAGCTTTGCTTCAAGATCCTCTGGGAACATTTAAATGATCAGTTTAAGGTAACGTATGATCTTCATAATATATAATTTTAAAAAATGAGATGTAGATGTATGGTGTGAAGTGTTTGTGTGTGTAGATATATATATATATATATATATATATATATATATATATATATCTATATATATATATATATATATATATATCTATATATATATATATATATATATATATCTATATAAAACTATATATCTATATATATATATATATATATATATATATATATATATATATATATATATATATATATATATATATATATATATATATCTATATAAAACTATATATCTATATATATATATATATATATATATATATAGCTATATATATATATATATATATGTATATATATATATATATATGTTTAGAACAGCGAATTCTTGGAACGGCAAATTTCGCCTCAGGGGCAACTAACTACTTGGCCACCACTGACAAAAAAAAACCCTAAAATAATTAAACCCAATAAAGTGGGGGGATTCAGCCCCCACACCCCCTACTTAAATATTCCAACTCCAAGATTGCACTACAGTGCAGAAAAGTGCAAAGATCATCAGTGGTGGACAAGTGGTTAGTTTCCAGGAGTTTTTGGAAACTCAGTCATATAATCTCGACAATATGAATTTCGAGTTTCTGAAAACTCAAGTTTGTGATGGGGACCTGTGTGTGTGTGCGTGTGTGTACATGTGTGTCTTATTTGTTCAAATGATTTTTGTGTTTCATTCTCATGTATCCATCCATCCACAACCCCTTCAGTTTCTCATTTATCATTTTAGTATAAATTGATAGTTTCTTTTGGGAGGCCACCACTGTGGTACATAGACTTAAGGATCTAGAATGTGCATGTCTGTAGCCTACCTCATATAGATCCAGAGCATGTCAGAGCTTGTCAGACTTGGACTGGGAGTTATTATACACCCATGTGTACCCTAACCATGAAAGGACATAATAAAAATGTTTTGGTTCTCGCTGATCATGGCAGTTTAGCGACTGATGCTCATTCTGCACTGCATCTGCTTCAGGTTGGGTTACCAAAAGGCTGGACCCCCACATGGTGATGTGTACTGATACACAATGGAGATGATTGGACCATAAGTTGATGGATTGGCTCAATAATCTGAGGATTTGTGCCAAAAACATTTTTCACACAAAGAAGATATTCATCTAACTCAGTAGTCGTGTTTTTAGATGCCTTTTTAAAAGGGGCTGCTGTGCGTTTTGTTGCCCCTTTCTTCATGTGTGTGCATGGAAGGTATTAATATAAGATGAAAAAGGTATGAAGGAAAAATATGTTAAGGAGAAGGCAGGCTATATAAACAAAGTGAGGGGTATTAAAGCAGGTAACAGGAAAAAAGAGAACTATTGCATGTGAGCAGGTGTATTTACCAAGTCCCACAGTACCTCTGTCTTTGACTTGGGTGGTATTAGCTAGTGTATGACATGGTGAGAAGTTCAGAGGCATAATAAGAGAAGGTATCTGTGGTGTCTTATTTAGGTGCATAGGAATATGAGATGGTAATGATACATATTAGTGATTATTTAATGGCATGTTTGGCATGGGTGAGGAGGCACAACATCACTAGTTTTCCACTTACATCGGGATTTTACAGTGAGGGCATACGTGATATTATAGGAATATGCTAGAAGTTTAAGGGATTGGTTTTGTCCAAATGTATATATGTACAGTGGATATAAAAAGTGTACACACCCCTGTTAAAATGTCAGGTTTTTGTGATATAAAATAATGAGACCACAATAAATCATTTCAAAACTTTTCCCACGTTTATAGCCGGCCTTAGGCATAGGCCAACTAGGCGGCCACCTAGGGCGCCACTCTAGCAGGGGCACCTTTTTCAGTGTTTATTTGGTATAAGTAGACCAGGATGGGGGCACCAGGTGGTGTGGTGGGGGGGCGCCGTGGAGCCCTTTTGCCTAGGGCACCAGTCGACCTAAGGCCGCTCCCGAATGTGACCTATAACCTGTACAGTTCAATTGAAAAACAAGCAACTCTATTAGGGGAAAAAATATAAAAAAATAAAAAATGTACAATAAGCTGGTTGCATAAGTGTGCAGACCCTTAAACTAATACTTTGTGGAAGCACCTTTTGATTTAATTACAGCATTCAGTCTTCTTGATAGGAGTCTATCAGCATGGCACATCTTGACTTGACAATATTTGCCTACTCTTCTTTGCAAAAGTGTTCCAAATCTGTCAAATTGCAAGGGCATCTCTTGTGCTCAGCCCTCTTCAGGTCACCCCACAGATTTTCTATTGGATTTAGGTCTGGGCTGTGGCTGGGCCATTCCAAAAATTTAATTTTCTTCTGGTAAAACCATTCTTTTGTTGATTTGGATGTATGCTGGGGGTCATTGTGTTGAAAGGTGAAATTCCTCTTCATCTTCGGCTTTCTAGCAGATGCCTGAAGGTTTTGGGCCAAAAGTAACTGGTATTTGGAACTGTTCGTAATTTTCACCACCTTGACTAAAGCCCCAGTTACAGCTGAAGAAAAGCAATTCCAAAGCATGATACTGCCACCACCATGCTTCACTGTGGGGATGGTGTTTTTTTGGTGATGCGAAGTGTTGTCTTTGCACCAAACGTACCTTTTGGAATTGTGGCCAAAAATTTCAACCTTGGTCTCATCAGACGATAACACGTTTTCCCACATGCCTTTGGGAGACCTGATGTATTATTTTGCAAATTTTAGCTGTGCCTAGATGTTTTTCTGTGTAAGAAAATGCTTCCGTCCTGCAACCCTACCCCATAGCCCTTCTGGGGAATACGGGAGATTGTCACATGTAGTACACAACCAGTATTTGCCAGAAATTCTTGCAGCTCCTTCAGTGTTGCTGTAGGTCTTTTGTTGGCAGCCTCCCTGACCAGTTTTTGTCCTGTCTTTTCATTAATTTTAGATGGATGTCCAGTTCTTTGCAACGTCACTTTTGTCCCATATTTTCTCCACTTTTTGATGACTATGTTCACTGTGTTCCGTGGTATATCCAATGCTGTGGAAATGTTTTTGTACCCTTCTCCTGACGGATACCTTTCAAAAATGAGACCCCTTTGATGCTTTGTAAGCCCAGTGCGAACCATGGCTTTTGCTGTACCAGTCAAGTGAATAAATGTCAGGAATCCTACTAGGGCAGCTGAACTTTATTTGGGGTTAATCAGAGTCTCTTTAATTGATGGCAGGTGTATACCCAAGAAGACTGAATACTGTAATTAAATCAAAAGGTGCTTCGACAAAGTATTAGTTAAAGGGTGTGCACACTTATGCAACCAGCTTTATTGTACGTTTTTTATTTTTTATATTTTTACCCCTAACGGATTTTTGTTTTTCAGTTGAATTGTACAGGTTATAGGTCACATTAAAGGTGGAAAAAGTTTTGAAATGATTTATTGTGGTCTCATTTGTTTATATCACAAAACCTGGCATTTTAACAGGGGTGTGTAAACTTTTTATATCCACTGTACATTATAGATTTGGTATTCTGTGCTGCTTTTAAAATATCCTGCAGTTTATTTTTTTTGTACACCTCATAGTTGCATTACCTGTTCAGCTGCTTCCATTTATTCCCACAAACTTTGGACAGTCAGGATTCAGCCAAATAATACCTTTATAAATGGAAACTGTACCTTTAAAATTCAGGCACCAAGTTTCCAGAAATCTAAGTAGATATGAACAAGTGAGTGTCAGCATTCCAAGAAGTCTTAGAATCAGGAAGGTAAATTTGTGCACTGGCAGGCAGCATGGAAATTGCAGTTTGCCTTGTACTATGGAGAAAGACTATCTGAAAACCTTACCTTAGATGTTTACAAGAGTTAATTTGCTGATTGGATGATTTCATGTAATATTACTTGAATATAGCAGCTTTACATTTTAAGCTCTTGCTCTGAAGTCTGTCTTTCTTTGCACATGTAAAATACCTAAAGTAAAACACTAACAAAAGAGCTTCAGAGAGGTAAGAAAAAATTCAAACTGTGTATCGGCAGTTAGCATTCACAATATAATATGTAGGCAGCAGCTGATAGAAGATGATGAGGGGTGAACAGTAAGGTAGAAATGGATGTAAGGATGATGTTACCTCACATGTCAGCACCTCCTGTACCTGAAGATAAATAATGGAACCAGAAAAGTTGCAATAAATTAAGAAAGTGCATTCTTGACTAGCAGTTGTATATGGTGGATTCCTTAAGCTGCAATCTGTTCTTGAAAACACCACTTACTAGGGCTGTTGGATATATTGCATGGATTTTTTTTAGCTAATTATCTGAATTCATTTAGCTTGGAAGCTCATGTCTAAGTCGTACGAGTCCCCAGACAACAGATAAATTAAATCTCCAAATTGCTCTGTAGGATGCCCAGTGTTGTATTAACTTATATGGTCAGGTTGTGAATGTTTTTAATTACTTGTAGATCAGGAGAAAGAACCTGTAAATCATTTTCACATTGTGTACTTTGTGGTTGCATTGGGTGCTGAACTAAGTGTTAACCTTTCACATACTGGATTAAAGTGGCAGGTACACCAGTTTAATATCATCACAAGTGGAGTATGCATACCTGGGCTTTATTTCTGCATGCTTCATATACATAATTATAGGTGTGAGCATAATAACGAAGCAAACAGTATACCTGGATCACCCCAGATATGGTCACTTGTACCTTTTGAGCTTTTATCAAAAGCAGACTGAGCAGGGTGTGTTTCTGGTTGCATTTTAGTGAGACAACACAATCTTCCTTTAGGTGAAACATTTTCTAGAATAGTACACATAACCGAGTAACAACACATATTTTAATGCATTAGAATAAAACTATTGTCTACTTTATTGATGGATTAGCTAATTTTTTTGGGTTTTGTTAGATCATTTTGTCCCTTATGACTAATGACCATCAGAACTTTGCCATCGACTTTGAACTGTTTGTTCTCTGTAACAACTGGCCATGCAATCCCATATATTAACCTCTGTGTTAGGACAAGAGCTAAGTAGTGGACAGGCATTCATCCAAGCACCCATAAAGGGTGGATGCCTTTTCCCTTTGGCTAGTCCTATCAGCAGCCTGTTGAATGCAGGCTCCCACATTGCTGTCGCAGTGGCATGCACATGCATTTGCAGAATCTAGCTACTTTGTTAGAGTATACACTTTGATGGGAATATATGGCTTAGCTCATCTACTGCATGCTGTGTTTTTCCTGCACTCCACAAGGAGCTAGCCATGAGGTGTGCTTGGCTGCTTCCCTCCTCCTAGGATGGGGTGGGCTAACAAGTTTCAGAACTGTACCCATCTTTGGCTTTCTGAGATGTATTTATTTGCTTTGTTCATCAGATTGTATTCAAAGTAAAATGTCTAAACCAGGTTTTCATCTGTATTAGTTAACATTTCTCATCATGTTGTAGATATTGTCATTCAGTTGATTGAGAAATTTAGGATATGAGCCTCTTGTGAAGAAAAGTAAACACATTTTGTTCCTGCATAATTTTGTCTTCTGATTCATCTGGGGTTTCCTTACTTTTCAAATAAAATTAACTTGATTGATTTGATGATTCCTACATTGTACTTCTCTGTAGCTTTTTGCCTGACATGCTTTTTAATTGGATTGGTCCTCTGGAGGTATGAATGGTTTGCTTCCATTTTAGCTGAAATCCCAGCACAGAGTACCACAAATTAAAAGGGGTCAATGTCAGGTCAGCATAACAAATCCAGACACTAAGAAGGTAAATGGTCATAAACAATCACAAGGAAGAGTATCCTCTGTTCTTGTATTGTGTTCAACACCTGGAACTATGTGTTGAAGCCAACAACATACACTGCATATCTGAGTTGAAGAGATGAGTAACTCCAGCAATGCATAAAATATATTAATTATTCACTAAATGTGATAGGCAGTTTTGCCTTACTGCTTCACAGCAAGCACATATCAAAGGGCAGAGAATATTACATTAGTGCAATATAAAATTACAATTAATACTTGCTAGAGAAGATGGCTAATAATATGATGAAGGTGTGCACAGTAATGCAGTATATTTTATCTTATATAAAAAATAGAAACAGATTCCAAAACAGTTCCTCTCAATGCAAGTCTTCCCTGATTCCTAAAGAACTACTTTCAGTATAAGTGACTTACTTTGGTGTAAGGGCTTAATATGAGGACCAGATTCCAAAACACCTTATCTCAGCCTGATGTCATTGTAAGTGGCCAATTACACTAACAGCAAGTCTTCTAGAATCAAGGCCATAGCATTTACAACATTACATCCTGGTGTAGCTCTGCAGTTGCATGAGTAAAGCACATAAACTCTTGTACAGCATGATTTACATATGAAACATGTTGGGTAAGAATGACAGGCTGAAT